>NC_090647.1:51894292-51969587 GCF_040937935.1 Hyperolius riggenbachi
AGTATAATATGCAAGTACCCTGTTAGTCAACATAAAAGTGTGAAAATTGCCCAATCAAAATTTTATGTGTAAATTGTACCCTGGGTTGACTAATGCTTGGTTTAACCTGTGAGGACAAGGTGGAGCAGGGTCTGTCATATGACCTTTTGCACTACAAAACAACAGCATCCTTTTGTAATTCCCCTGCAAACTCAGCACCAGTCAGCCTTTCAGTTTTAACAGCTGCAAATCATGCTGCACTACAGGAAGTGACCGGAGGGAAGACAGTAGTGCAGACAGTAATTTCAGCCATCACAAGACTATTAGATGTATTGGGCCTTAAAAAACAAAACATAAAAAAACCTGAATTTTCAGGAGCAGCCCATCTGAGCAGTAACTGCTAGCAGGGTTCACTAAAACTTATTTAGCAGTATCACGAAACAAACACCCAGTAGCTGAATGACACAGGTCTGATTCAGCATCTCTGCACAGTGTTCATTAATCATGCTATAACCGCATACAAGTAATTAAGGCCAGGCTTGGGCTTCCGAGTAGCGTACTACTCGAATTCGGAATTCAAATGCAATCTAATGACTTCACATGTGATCGTGGGATAGGAGGGGTTAACTTACCCAGAAGTCTTTGGGACGTCTGCTCTCCATTACGTGTCATAGGCGTAATGAAAGCCGCATTCCACCACTTACTTGCTCCTTACGGTTTGAAAAAGTAAGCGTGGTAGTGAGTCATGCAACCTATGACGTGTAATGGAACGCAGACGTCCCAAAGACTTCTGGGTAAGTAAACCACATTATGGGGTAACATGTACTTCGCTGGCTGAATTACTCTGTTTATCGTAATTCGGGTTCCGTCTCTTGGCGGCGTCCAAATTACTGTCCTTATAGCCGTAATTCCCATTACAGCCGATGGCCGCGCCAGGTGCAGCCACATTTTCTGTGCCGTTTTTGCCTGACTCAGTACAACAGTGTTTGTGAACACTTTTAGTAGCTTCTGCTTCGGATGCATTGAAGACAAGTCTCTATTAGGAGGTGAACATGGGGAGGAGAGAAATATGCAATAATGAAACTGTAAATCTGTAGTAAAAAACTGTTCTTTAACCTCCTTGGCGGTAACCCCGTGTGTGACACGGGGTAAGCCGCCGGAGGGTGCCGCTCAGGCCCTGCTGGGCCGATTTTCATAATTTTTTTTTTGCTGGACGCAGCTAGCACTTTGCTAGCTGCGCCAGCACCCTGATCGCCGCCGCCGCGCGCCCGATCGCCGCTATCCGATGCGGCGTGCGGCCTCCCCCCCCCCCAGACCCCGAGCGCTGCCTGGCCAATCAGTGCCAGGCAGCGCCGAGGGGTGGATCGGGTCTCCCAATGACGTCCCGACGTCGCTGACGTCATCCCGCCCCGTCGCCATGGCGACGGGGGAAGCCCTCCAGGAAATCCCGTTCTTTGAACGGGATTTCCTGATCGGTGATCGCCGAAGGCGATCGAAGCGGGCGGGGGGATGCCGCTGAGCAGCGGCTATCACTCGCTACATGATTAAAATTTTTTTTTTTTTTTTTTTTTAAACTGCTGCGCTTCCCCCTGGCGGTATTTTTCATACCGCCAAGGGGGTTAAAGGGAAGGTCCAGGCAAAGAAAAAAAAAAAAAAAAAAATGAGTTTCACTTACCTGGGGCTTCTACCAGCCCCATGCAGCCATCCTGTGCGCTTGTAGTCACTCACTGCTGCTCCAGTCCCCCGCTGGCAGCTTGCCGACCTCGGAGGTCGGCGGGCCGCATTGTGTACATTTTTTATGCATTCCCGCTAGTGCAGGAACATGAACACATACATTTTTACGCGTTAAATAAAAATGTACACGTTGCTTAAAATGTATGTGTTAATGTTCCTGCACTAGCGGGAATGCGTAAAAATGTACGCAATGCGAGGTTGGCAAAAACTGAACTAGCTGCCAGCGGGGGACAGGAGCAGCAGTGAGTGACTATGAGGGCACAGGATGGCTGCATGGGCTGGTAGAAACCCCAGGTAAGTGAAACACTTTTTTTTGCCTGGACCTTCCTTTTAAAGTCTCTATATACACCTATGCTACATTCCCCAAAACACCAGTCAGTGTTCTCCCCAAGCTATTTTAGCCGGATGCTCCACCCAGCTAATTTTAGTGAGCACCTGGCTGTCATCAGCTCACCTCCTCATCCTCCTCCTATGCTGTAGCTAGAGTTGTTCCGACCCTACAATCTCCGTCGTGCCCCACCCACCTTTTTTTTGCCCCACCCAGCTGGAAAAAAAAAATCTGGGGAGAGCACTTCCAACATTACTGCGGTTTCAACCTCCGCCCCTACTACATACATAGACTTTATAGCTTGAATATTTCTGATGAAGACACTTTAAATGGCATCACATCACTTCCTTCACACTGACAGTTCTAAGAGTAATATACATAAGAACAGTTTATTTCCCTCGGCTGTCAACCTCCTGAACTCTCTCCATGGAAATGCCCATCCCCACCCCACAATACCATGACGCCTGAAGCACTCTGCACCTAGACGGCGCTCCAGCTCAAGCGTACCTTTCGGTTGTGTTTGTTGTAACTTATGCCACATTGTGTCCCTCTGCATAAAGGTTGTATAATGTTCTGTTCCTACTGCATGTCCTGTCCTGTATCTGTAACTATATTGTGTATCAGTACCCTGTACGTGCCAAGCCCAATTCCGGGCACGACCCAGTCGTGCTTGGCGAAATAAAGTTTCTGATTCTGATAGAATGTCATATAGACTCATATAGCTTCAATACCACATATCACCTGCAGATGGCACTACACACAAGAAATAATGCAACTTTCAAGAAGTAGAAATTCAGCAGTTTATTTAAAAATAAAAAATACATATTCTTAACTCCATCCAAAAATAGATTTATTTTTTCCATTTTGGGAGGAGTGTTACCCATCTCTGATCTGGCGTTACAACGTGGAGATACGCCCTCAGTACAGACACAGCCACTGGCAGGCTGAAATATCACCTCAGTCACTAAGGCATCACTAGAATCTGACTGGAGGTGACCTGACTAAGGACTTGATTTACTAAAGGCATCACCAGTGGGAATATTGTACCAGTTATAGCAATCCTGAAGTGAACTGATTAAAAATTGTCTGCTATTAAAGCAGAATTCCAGTCTGGCAGAACATACCATAAAACTGGTTTCCCTACAAAATATTTTGCTTGCTCTCATCTCAAAATAAGGTAATCTCTGTAAAAATCACAAGTCCCCGACGCTCACAGTGCAGGGAGATGCCATGGCATGATTTATGTCAAGATCATACAAACAGCTCTTTAGTGGAGAGAGAGAGAGAGAGAGAGAGAGAGAGAGAGACTTATCACTATGGGGCAGTGTGAGATTTCTGCTTTAAGTTTCTGTATTTTCTGCTAGTAGAGAGAGATCAAAGCATTAAAAGAATTCACAGCTCAACTAGTTCTGCCGACTGAGGGCGACAGCAGTGCACTTATCTCAAACGAGATAACTCTACTGAAGCTGCTATTGGGTTTAAGAACACCACCTTTGTTACAGCCGATACAAATCCTGCAATAAATCTGCAGTGTGTCTACATCCTGCTTTCACGGAAGCAGACATAGGGCTAGCGTCCTGTGGTTACAAATTAGCTGCTCTGCCAAGGTTCCTGAGCCGAAAGTTGAGAGATCAAATTACAGTTGTGATTAGTCACAGATGAGGGGAAATTAGAAAGGCTAAATGCTCTAAATTCATGCAGGGTGCATTTCTCATTTTTTTTCCTTCTGTCCTGTGCAAGAGTTCTGGTCCACTTTAACAGCAAACACATTTAATTAAAGAGGCACTGTAGTAACAGGTGAGCGCAGATCTACTTTTTGGATACTTCAGGCCGGCGGCCTTTGATGCACAGACTCTGGAAACTTCTGAGTTAGCCGAGTGATTGTTTTCTTTGATTGCTATAACTTATGATACCCCCACTGGAGATGCCCGGAGGTGTTTTGTTAACTCAGGTCCCAGGTGAGCTCTTCATATATTCCTTCCTATGGAGGATCTACTACAGTGTATACAATACAGTAATTCTGTGCCTTGCTCCCTCTAGTGGACAGGTGTATATTGAGAACTTGAATAAAAGTGGAAAAAAAACACCTGTCCTGGCTGAGGTGCAGGAAGATCACCCTCCAAAGCCTGTTTTGGGTCTAAGTGCTCTTTAAAGATGACCTTTGGGCTCAGAAAAAATAAGCCTGTCATAATATGCTAATTTCAAGCTGATGCAAATTTTGTTAATTTTCTGCAACTTGGAGTAGCTGATGATTTTGATTGGTCCAATTCCACCTCATTGGCAATTGCTACCTGTTACATCCCACCCTTGCTGCCACATGAAATAAATAAATAACAGTTACTAAATCTAGTACAGGTGAAAGAGGGGTTGGCCACAGCAATCACATGACTAGACCTTTACCCTGATATTAAAGGTATTTAGAGAAAGCAGCTCCACTTTTGTGAAAAGAAACAATACGGTGCATCTCACTGGTGCGCAAAGCTTCTTGTAAACAGTTATTAACATTCAATCAGCAGCCATGATTTTGTAGTCATGCTGAACAGTGTTGCTCGGTAGCCAAAGTAACAGTCCACTGATTGGTGGAGGCAACTGCTCCAAAATAATAATTTTTGCACATGTTTTCTACAGCGAGTTTCATTCCCACAAGGTGGTCTATTCAGATCCAAAGGGAATTATTCATGCCAAAGTTCTGCTCACAGCCCGTGTGCAGCCACACCCAGTTACAAGTTCCTGCTTTGCATTCTGCACTTTACCTGGCTTTCAGCTGTAACAGAAATGAGCTAAGCCATAAGAAATACTTAACTGAACTCTGAAGTACTTGTAACTGACTTAGAAGGAATTGTTTTTATGTTAATATCTAATGCCCTAAAGATATCATATATAAACATTCTGGCAAGTCAGCAGAGCAGGGACAAGGTCCTCCAGCACCCAAGGCTGAGACACCAAAGTGCGCCCCTCCATCCCTCCCACCCCAGCCGACACACACTGATTGCTATTAGACTAAGAGGGCCACAGGGCCCACAACCTCCCCAACACCTTAATATCTAGTTATCTGGCTTGCAGTCGCTGCCATGTATCCCCTTTTCTTATTTCTTTCTGCTTCATACACAATTAGGAATGACAGCTGAATGAATTCTGCGCCCCCTCCTACACTGCGCCCTGAGGCTGGAGCCTCTCCAGCCTATGCCTCGACCCGGCCCTGGGCAAGTGTGCCTATTCCCAGAAGTGTCCCTAATGCTGGGCGATTTACTTATGATCCAAGATCAATCTTTGTACCCTGTCCGGAGTAAAAACTGCTCATACACTCTCCTATTGCTTCATCAGCGCAAAGCTGATGCTATTGCTTTATCTGCACAAAGCTGGAGCTCTGGTCACTCATTTTTAACACCTGGACTAATCCATGACCAGCAGCAAACTCTGACATGCCCATTTATTAGACACACCATGGAGGGACACAAAATGGTAGCAAGCTGAAATAAGGTCTGTCATTAATCCTTGCAATATATACAAATAAATAGATTGTTTACCTCAACAAAAGTGGAGTTTCTCTTCATCAGTACAGAAAGGGCAACTAAGAGTGGGAAGGTGGAGATTGCACCAGACTCATTTCCCCTGAGCCACAAAAGTCATGAAATAACTACGGAGAGGTGGTTGTTGCTCACCTGCTTCTGTTCCTGGTTGCTCAAGTTGGTTCTGTGACTAATACTTTTCATTCCCTCAAATAGTTGTTTAAAGTATACCCAAGGCAAAACTCGGGTACAAAAACAGATACTTTCCTAAGAAGCGGGAAGCCTATGGACCCTGTAGAGGCTTCCCACGGCATCCTCCAGTTTCCCATTGGCGGGCGTGGACCCACGGAAAATTACGTCAAGGGTTTGTCGGTAATCCTATCAGGCACGAGCATGGCCGTACTCCCACCACGCTCCTGCCACCAGAGGAACCACAACCTTAAAGGAATACTGTAGGGGGGTTGGGCGAAAATGAGTTAAACTTACCCGGGGCTTCCGCCGTAGACAGCCTGTGCCCACGTAGCCACTCTCCGATGCTCCGGCCCTGCCCCCGGTTCACTTTTGGAATTTCATACTACTTTCATAAGTCTGAAAACCACTGCGCCTGCGTTGCCGTGTCCTTGCTCCTGCTGTCGACACCAGGAGCGTACTGTGCAGGTCCAGTATGGTCTGTGCCTGCGCAGTACACTCCTGGTGACATCAGCGGGAGTGAGGACACGGCAACGCAGGCGCAGTGGTTTTCAGACTTTAAAGTCTGAAATTCCAGAAGTGAACCGGAGCATCGGTGAGTGGCTGCGCGGGCACAGGATGTCTGCGGGGGACCATTAGAAGCCTCGGGTAAGTTCAACTCATTTTCCCCTGACCCCCCTACAGTATTTCTTTAACCCTCCTGGCGGTATGAAAAATTCCGCCAAGAGGCAGCGCGGCAGTTTTTTTTTTTTTTTTAAATCATGTAGCGAGCCCAGGGCTCGCTACATGATAGCCGCTGCTCAGCGGCATCCCCCCGCCCTCTTCGATCGCCTTCGGCGATCTCCGATCAGGAAATCCCGTTCAAAGAACGGGATTTCCTGGAGGGCTTCCCCCGTCGCCATGGCGACGGGGCGGGATGACGTCACCGACGTCATTGGGAGTCCTGATCCACCCCTCGGCGCTGCCTGGCACTGATTGGCCAGGCAGCGCACGGGGTCTGGGTGGGGGGCGGATAGCGGCGATCGGGCGCGGGGCGGCGGCGATCAGTGTGCTGGCGCAGCTAGCAAAGTGCTAGCTGCTTCCAGCAAGAAAAAAAGTAAGAAAATCGGCCGAGCAGGGCCAGAGAAAACCTCCTGCGCGGCTTACCCCGAACTACGTTCGGGGTTACCGCCAGGAAGGTTAAGGAGGGTCATGGACAGCAGCAGTGGACTGTGTGGGAAGGTTATGGAGGATTCAGAGACTTCCCTCTCCTTTGGTATTTCTTTTTTGTATAATTATTACACCTCAGGTTTTCTTTAGGTTCTTTGGACTTTTATTCTTCTGAAAAAGGGTAAGATTCAATGTATGATAGCCGAAAGACCAGCATGGCAGCCAACCAAAATGGTATGTTCTGCAGACTTGAGCAACAGGAACCTCCATCCTCTCCAGGGGTACCTTGCAGAGAGGACAATGTCTTTCTTGGTCATACATATTGTGGTTGAAGATTGCACAAGAACGGAATGCTTTTCAAGCAACGTAAGAACGGATACAGAGTAGACATAATCAGACATGCATTGAATAATAATAATAAAGCCATAACTTGAACACAATCCATCATTGAGTAAAACGTTACACTTGGGAGGAGGGAAGTAATACGCCTACAACTAGCCAGCATGATAGTTTGAGGTCAGTCCTGGGCGTCTTCATCCTCCTTCGGTTGAGGGGAAGGAGCAACCTTCTGAGGTAGTTCTAGTCGCGCCCACGTCAAGGGCTCCGCCTTCTTCAGGAAAACTTCCACCTTTGTGGCTGTTAAATTCACATAACTTTTCTGAACATCGATGATCTGAAAAGAAGAGATAACATTCCAGCAGTCAATTAAATGAGACCACAAAAAAGGAACAGATCTAATGGAAGGATCAACAGAGCACTCAGGGAGGGGAGTGCTGTTTTTATTAGTAACCCTGACTGATATTCTTCCCTTGATCACCTAATTCCAACTCTCTAGTTCTCCTCTCACTCCCCAACAGACTGTTTTAACTGTGCCCTCTTCATCTGAGGAGAGCAAATGGCTCATTAAGATGCGTACTCACCGCCAAACGGGTCCTGCGACGTCCCGTTGACAACGCCTCTTCCTGTCGGCAGGTGTGCATGACTTCCTGCGATGCTACACGCCGGGAGCAAACGGGACTTCAAGCGGTCGCAGTACTTTGCGCGGGAGTCGTCTGGGATCTTAGCGATCTGATATGACTGGGAAGCTAAGCGACATTATATGGTCATGCGCCTGTACCCACATTACGATATCATGGAAACGACCACTTGGCACTCAAAAAAAATCGGTCTGTGGAAAAATAATCGGAAAACCGTGGCGTGGGTAAATAGCTTTAGTGATCCCTTCTCCCCAGTTAGCGCTTTTACACATTGGCCTCAACAAGATACCTAGTTGTCTCCACTTAGTAATCACACAACATTTATGTGCCACAAGGCAACCAATAGTTCTAGCTGGAAAGACAATGCCCCACTTAACAGTAGATCACATCCTAAAATTGGCCTACCTGAATCTTCACATGGAACAAAAACTAAGGCCTAGTTCACACTATAAAACGCAATTGCTAATGGCTTAGTGATTGCGATTTTGCAAAGCGCATTTTCAAAGAATGTGCCTTTTTGAAAAATGGCTCAAAAAATGGTACAGACAGCAAGTGTTCGATTTTATTAAAATTGAAACGCTGCAGTGAGAACACCCTCATAGGGTGACACTGCTGTAGCGCTTTGCTGATGGGCAAACTAAGCCTGCGCCTGCACAGTACTATTCGCCGCCGGAGAGAGTGCACTGCGCTTGGGCAGACTGGCCGAAGTTACGGGACCTGGTACTGGAGAAGACTGATGACGGCGGAGTTGGAGCGATCCGTGCGGATGGGGCTGGAGGAAGCCCCAGGTATGTATAAATCTTTTAATATAATTTGTGTCTGGTACACTTTAACACCATCATCCCCCAAACACTTGTGGAGAACCTTACTGCGCTCGAGGCCTGCCCTACACTACGCCTGTGGATCACAGACTTCCTCAGAAACAAGTCCCAGGCAGTCAAGCTAGGTGCTATCCTTTCACCAAGGACCACCAAAACAGGGGGCCCTCAAAGATGTGTACTGTCGCCATACCGGTTCTCTGTATATACAAAAACAGCAGATCCACGGCAAACTCTGTCAAAGTAATAAAGTTTACTGACAACACCACCATAGTGGGCTCATCACCAAAAATGATGAGGAACACTGCCACCAGGGTGACAGAATCTGCCACTGGTGCAGGGAGAACAGCCTGGTCCTCAACACAGCAAAAACTGTCAAATTGTTCACCTTAAGCAGCACGACCCCCGACCTCCAAATCGCATATATTGCATAGACGCTGAAAGCGTTCCCTGTGCTCTAACATCTCCAATGACCTGACTTGGAAGCTCAGGAGAGGTTATTCTTCCTCCGCCAACTGAAGAAGTTTGGTATGGCCCAGAAACTTATGACAAGCTTCTACTCCACCACGTCTGAATCTGCTCCTCCAGCCTGGTCTGGTACACTGGCTTCTCCACTAGCGACAGACACAAACTACAGAGGGTCCTCAGATCAGCAGAGAGAATCATCTGGAAACCAGTTCCCACTCTGGACCTCCTCTACAACTCCTGACTGCGATCCTGAGCGTTGAGGTTCGCAAATGATCCCTCACACCCAGGCTTCACCTTCTTCAGTCAGCTCCCCTCAGGCCTGAGGTTTTGGTTCATCTCCACCAGGACCTCAAGGCACAGGAACAGCTTCTTCCCCTCAGCTGTCAGCTCTCTGAAATCTCTTGCCTCACTCCCCCCAACCCCACAGTGATCATCCTTCCTTTACAAGCTATAACCGATAGAGCAAGTCTTGCACTGCTGCACATTGCACATAATTGTGGTCGAACTCTGAGTTTATGTTGTGTTCAAATAAGGGTTGTGGAGTCGGTACGAAAATCATCCGACTCCAACTCCGACTCCTCAGTTTATGAAACCACCGACTCCGACTCCTCAGCCCTGGTTTAAATTGCTGTTTTTGTATTGTGTGCCATATCCTATACTAGCCCTGTACTTGCATAGATAATGTCAGTTGGTGCTTTTTTTTCCTTTTTTTTCTTGTCTGCCAGTAGTAAAGATGGTGTTGTGTAGGCTCATTGTGGATCAAACGCAATAAACAAATTACATGGTGAATATCAATAATTTCTTGATTTCTCTTCTATTTTTAAACTTATCACTTTGCAATGTATTGACTTAGATGACAAAAGAAAGATTGCATAAAAAGTAAAATACACCTGCACACCAAAATGTATGTTGCAAGAATGTTTGTATTAAATATATATAGTCAAAAAGTTCAACAATAACGTGATGACAATATTGCACAAACTGAGACAAACACCCAATATGGACACTCTATCAATGGTAATACAACATAGTAATCTATATGACTAGGAGCATTAAGCAGAAAACAACAATATAAATAGCATTAAGCAGGACAAAGTGATGGTGATGACCATGCAGACTCTGGAAATACAGCAGTTATAGATCCTAATAAAGCAAACATGATGCACGCTGGAGAGCACAGGATCCCACAGAGTCTATGACAGTGTCAAATGTCCATTACCCTGACAGCGCCGTTTCGGATGAAAATCCTTCGTCAGAGGGTCAGAGGATGCCCAAGAAGTGCTGCACTCTTATTTTTGGCATCCCCGGCATCACTTTGTCCTGCTTAATGCTGGATATATTGTTGTTTTCTGCTTAATGCTCCTAGTCATATAGATTGCTATGTTATATTACCATTGATAGAGTGTCCATATTGGGTGTTTGTCTCAGTTTGTGCAATATTGTCATCACATGTTATTGTTGAACTTTTTGACTATGTATATTTAATACAAACATTCTTGCAACATACATTTTGGTGTGCAGTAGGGATGGTCGGAAATGCCAATTTCCGATTCCGCGGTAATTCCGCATTCCGCCATTGCCAAATACCGATTCCGCTTTCCGCTACCAATTTCCGCATTCCAATGCGGAATTTCCGCCGGAAATCGCGGAAATTCCGCTCGAATTTAACATCAATTTTCTCAAAAACTATAAGGTCTTTTTGAAAACTTTTTTTTTGCATCTTGTTCAGAAGATTCTGTTTAATAAACCCTGAAAATTTGGTGTTTCTAGGACTTACGGTGGCTTTGCTATTAACTGCTAAAGTCGGCGGATTTTTCCTGTAATGTAAAATGCAGAAAACCTGCATCTCCCTATTTTCTGCATTTTACATTACAGTAAAAATCCGCCGACTTTAGCGGTTAATAGCAAAGCCCCCGTAAGTCCTAGAAACACCAAATATTCAGGGGTTATTAACCTCCCTGCCGGTTATCCCGAGCTCAGCTCGGGGTAACCTGCCGCGGAGGATTCCTCAGGCCCTGCTGGGCCGATTTGCATAATTTTTTTTTTGTTACACGCAGCTAGCACTTTGCTAGCTGCGTGTAACTTACGATCGCCGCCGCTCCTCGCCGATTCGCCGCAACCCGCCGCATCAGAGGGTGCCCCCCCGAGACCCGTGCGCTGCCTGGCCAATCAGTGCCAGGCAGCGTCGAGGGGTGGTTCGGGACTCCCTCTGACGTCACAACGTCGATGACGTCATCACGCCCGTCACCATGGCGACGGGAGAAGCCCTCCTGGAAATCCCGTTCAGAACGGGATTTCCGGATGGGTATATGCGCCGGTGGCGATCGGCGCATTCGGGGGGACGCCGCAGGGAGGGGGGGGAAGCATGTAGCTAGCGCTAGGCTAGCTACATGCTAAATAAAAAAAAAAAATGCCAAAAAAACACCCTCCCTGCCGTGCGCAGCAATTTTTTATAACGGCAGAGAGGTTAAACTGAATCTTGTGAACAAGATGCAAAAAAAGTTTTCAAAAAGACCTTACAGTTTTTGAGAAAATCAATGTTCAATTCGGGCGGAATTTCCACGATTTCCGGCGGAAATTTCCACGATTTCCGGCGGAAATCCGCCTAACGCACTTGCATTACCAATTTCCGCATTCCGATGCGGAAACGCAATTTCCGATCGGAATTTCGGAAATTGAATTTCCGCGGAATCCAAATGAGCATCCCTAGTGTGCAGGTGTATTTTACTTTTTATTGGTTATAGGGGCTATAAGCCTTATTTATCATACCTAGCACCTAGCTACACTGATTGTTTATGCTTGATTGTGGGTGTGCATACCTTATTCTTATACAAAAGAAAGATCGCAGCAATGAAAGTCACGTAAAATAATCATGAATACAATCCTTACCCCCCACAACTGAACTTGCTGCTGGAACTCCTTCTCACCATCGAACACTATGTGAATGTTAACCTGAAAGAGAAAAGCAGGCTAGTGAAATAAACTTTTATACGGGAAATGCGCCATCTGCTGGTCTATAATGCTGTATCAGTTACTTGCCAACTGGAGAAAGGATCTCTTCTTTCTTCCAGGGCTGCTAAAAGTGTAATTCAAGGCAAAACTGGAAACTAGTAACTAGTTTATATTTAGCTGAGCCCAATCTTTTAACAGTAATGTCAGTTCCAACTAATGTAAAGCAGTAATATGTTCTGGTCATCTCCCGTCTTGACTACTTGCAATGCCATCCTTTCTAGACTTCCCTGAGACCAGACTCCGCCCCCTGCATCAATTACACAGATGCATACCTCCCAACTTTTTTAGATGAGAAAGAGGGAAACTTAAGCCATGTCCCCGCCACACCCCTGACCACGCCCCCGTCACACCCCTATTCACGCATACCATAAAGAAAAATATGTTATTTTATAATTCAAACCACACTGGCCCTTTCTATCCTGGTCCATTTTCCTTCATTAACATTTTAAAATTAGTAATAGATCAATTTAAGGGATGGGAATAAAGTCTAGAGTCAAACACACTTGTTAGTAGAGAAATATATATATTTACACAGAAAGAGGGACAAATGAGGAGTAAGGAGGGACAGAAGGACAGGGCTCCCAAAGAGGGACTGTCTCTCCAAAAGAGGGACAGTTGGGAGCTATGCAGATGTCAGGCTCATTCGGTCCTCCAGCCGCACCTCTTCAGCTTCCCCTTTTTAGCAAGTCCCTTCACTGGTTTCCTGTCTTCCCTTAGAATTAAATTAAACTGCTCTGCCTGGCATACAAATCCATCCACTATACATCTCGACTCTCATCCAGAAATACTCCCCAACCCGCTCTCTACACTTCAACACACTATGGATGTCAACCCCTCGCATTATCTGCTCACTTGCAAGGCTGCAGGACTTCTCAAGAGCAGCACCTACTCTATGGGACTCAGGCTCTCCCCACCTTCCACTAATTCAAGTAGGACTGTAAGATACATCTGTTCACCACCACTAACCCGCCATCTTCATAGCTCCAGCACGCTCCCTTGAACATACACTCCACCTCCCCTTATGTGTCTCTCCCCTTACACCTTAGATCAGGGGTGTCAAACTCAAAATTGTACCGAATGTGTACACTGGGACCGAGTCGGGGGCTAAACTCAATGTCTACTGGCCAACTTCCTCCCTTATAAAGTTCCTTGGTTTCAAATGGCCCTCCTCACACCCCTATAGAGATCCCAGGTGCCTAGTGGTCCTTTCTCCCCTATACAGTTCCCTGGTGCCTAGTGGTCCTTTCTCCCCTATACAGTTCCCAATGTGTCTAGAGGTCCCCACCTTCCCCTATGTAGTTCCCTAGTGTTTAGTGTCCCCCCCCCCCCTGCCTCCCCCATATGGTTTCCTGGTGTTCTAGGGCTTCACCTCCAATATAGCTTCCCTGGTGGTCTAGAGAGGGCCAAACATAATGCAAAGTGGGGAAAACACTTGAGGACCAAATTTAATGGTTCTTAGGGCCAGTTTTGGCACCCGAGCTGGAGTTTGACATGTATGCCTTAGGGCCCGTTTCCACTAGGGCGGTTTCGCCGGCGATTCGGCAGAGTTTCCCCGCACATCATTCGCACGGGGAAACTCTGCCATAGGGGATGACGGCGCCGCGGCGGAATCGCTTGTGGGAGCGATTCGCCCGGAACCCCCCGCAGATTTCGCCACGGAGGCTGCGAATCCCATAGCCGTGCATGGCATGGCTCATGGGATTCGCCTGCGATCCCGCCCACCGGCTCAGTGCGGTGTGCGTCTGCGAGACGCACGCCGCACTAGTGGAAACGGGCCCTTAGATTGTAAGCCTACTTGGCATGTCCCCCCTACCCATGTGCTCTTCTCTGCCACCAAATGGACACATCTGCAATATTTATCCATACATTGCAATCTGCACACCATCATGATTTTGTGTACCATCGTTTGACGCTGTAATGTCCCTGAGTTACAATGTTGTAATATTCTCCTCTATCTATTTTACAGTTCTGCATGATGTGTTAAAGCTTTATAAAGAATAAATAAATGATATAATCTCTGACACTGCTGCACTGACCCTTATCAGTAAACGCAGAGATCACGAGTTGACGGAAGCCTACCAGATGCCAGTTTTCCCAGGGTGGACTATGTCCGACATTGGTCCTACGGAGGAAAGTGCCAATGTCTGACACCATCATAGGATAGAATCACAAAAAAAAAATCATGACAAAATTTTCTTAAAGGATACCCCAACTGAAATGTGACATAATGAGATAGACATGTGTATGTACAGTGCCTAGCACACAAATAACTAGGCTGTGTTCCTTTTTTTTCTTTCTCTCTCTAAAAGAGTTAAATATCAGGTATGTAAGTGGCTGACTCAGTCCTGACTCAGACAGGAAGTGACTACAGTGTGACCCTCACTGATAAGAAATTCCTCTTTTTATCTCTTTCTTGCTCTCAGAAGCCATTTTCTGCCAGGAAAGTATTTTATAGGTGGAATTTCTTATCAGGGAGGGTCACACTGTAGTCACTTCCTGTCTGAGTCAGGACTGAGTCAGCCACTTACATACCTGATATTTAACTCTTTCAGGCACAGAAAGAAAAAAAGGAACACAGCATAGGTATTTGTGTGCTAGGCACTGTACATACACATGTCTATCTCAACATGTCACATGTCAGTTGTGGTATCCTTTAAACAGACTCTGAAGTTTCCGAAAATACAGCTTTTTATTGCAAAAAGCTGTTCAACATTATTGCCCTAACTAAAACGCCGCATCCCCGCGGCTGAAATCTAACTAACTCCCCCCCAAACTCCCCTGAGCACACTGCGGGGAGTTCTTCCGTGAGAGGCAGAGCTTTCAGCTGCAGCTCTGCCTCCACACGCGTCTATCAGCCCGTATCTCCGCCTCCGCCTGCCCCTCAGTCTTCCTTCACTGAGAGGGGAGGGGAGAGGTGGAGATGCGCACTGATAGACGCGTGTAGAGGCAGAGCTTTCAGCTGCAGCTCTGCCTCCACACGCGTCTAACAGCCCGTATCTCCGCCTCCGCCTGCCCCTCAGTCTTCCTTCACTGAGAGGGGAGAGGCGGAGATGCGCACTGATAGACGCGTGTAGAGGCAGAGCTTTCAGCTGCAGCTCTGCCTCCACACGCGTCTAACAGCCCGTATCTCCGCCTCCGCCTGCCCCTCAGTCTTCCTTCACTGAGAGGGGAGAGGCGGAGATGCGCACTGATAGACGCGTGTAGAGGCAGAGCTTTCAGCTGCAGCTCTGCCTCCACACGCGTCTATCAGCCCGTATCTCCGCCTCCGCCTGCCCCTCAGTCTTCCTTCACTGAGAGGGGAGGGGAGAGGTGGAGATGCGCACTGATAGACGCGTGTAGAGGCAGAGCTTTCAGCTGCAGCTCTGCCTCTACACGCGTCTATCAGCGCGTATCTCCCACGGAAGCGCACGGGCAGCAAAAACCACAACTAAGAAAGTCGTGAATTTTGCAAGGGGAGTTTGGGGGATTTAGTTAGATTTCAGCCGTGAGGATGCAGCGTTTTAGTTAGGGCAATAATGTTGAACAGCTTTTTGCAATAAAAAGTTGTATTTTCTGAGACTTCAGTGTTTCTTTAATTGGCTATTTTGCAGCGATTTCAATGCAAGTCAATGGAAGCTTTTTTTTTTTTAAATGGAGATGACGTGTAAAAAATGCTCTCCAGTGTAGTGTTGTCCTAACTACATTTATTTTATATGTGCAAATTGTCTCAAATGCAGCTGATAGTACTATTTTTGTAGATGTCAATTTGAAATTTTATGTCAAGGACATCTACCAGCTGTAATTTTGTTTGGTTGTTTTTATGTATGCTTTGTTTATTCTTTAGGACCCATTCCCATCTGGAGTCGGGAAGGAATTTTTCCCTTTTGGGGCTAATTGGACCATGCCTTGTAAGGGTTTTTCGCCTTCCTCTGGATCAACGGGGATATGTGAGGGAGCAGGCTGGTGTTGTACTTTGTTGTCTGGTTGAACTCGATGGACGTATGTCTTTTTTCAACCCAAATAGATAACTAGAAATCGGAAAACACTAGCGCTTAGCACTGGATGTTTGCTCGAGTGATTTCACCGCTGTAAAAATCACTGGACACTTCCACGATTTCAGGAAGATCGCAGTCAGTGCTTTATAAGCACTGTACCGCGATCGATCCAAAAATGCTGCAGGTAACACATTTGCGATTGGCGCTAATCGCGAAACGCCCACCATCGGCACCAATCGTGGTAGTGAGAACACTGCCATAGGGTAGAATAGCACTAGCACTTTGGCGATTAGTGGGAATTGCCCGCTAATCGTTGGCCCTTATAAGCCAGCTACTATTGATGGATACTACCAGGCATGCTGAGACTGCTGGAACTTACCGCTATGCTGTTGGCCTCCACATAACTGATCTCAGGGACTGAATTTTTTGCATAGATTGAAATGGTGACGGCTCCTCCAGTTTGGTGCCAGTCATGCCGACACGGAACAACCTTCTTACCCTGGAAAAATGGAAGAATAGAAAAGTACTGAGAAAATGCAACACAAAAAGAATGAAGTCATTTTCTGTGTGAACCAGACTCCTGGTCTAATGATGATCATGTAACGCAACTGTGCTGTATTCCTCCATTTTGGGAATTATTAAAGTGGACCTGAACTCTTGTACAGGACAGGAGGAGAGAGAAATGCACCTTGTATGTATTTAGAGAGAAGAGCCTGTCTAATTAACCCTCATCTGTGCTGTGATTTGATCGCTCACCTGTCTCAGCTCAGGAATATCATCTGCCATGGCAGTGCAGCTAATTTGTAAACACAGGATGTTAACCCTATGTCATCTTCCACAAAAGCAGGAAGTAGACACTGCAGATTTATTGCAGGAGTTTTATCAGCTGTAACAAAGAAATGTTTTACTTAAAGGTTATTATGCTGTTGCTTATCTTTTAAAACAGAGAGTAAGTTTTGAGCTCAGGTCCGCTTTAAAGGAGAATTCCATGAACACTATTATAGCATTCTCTCTCAACCTCCCTGGCGTTACGCAGTTTCAGATGCTGCGATTGTGGGAGGATTTTTTACAATAAAATTTGATTTAAATGTTTAAGCTAGCACTTCGCCAGCTAGATAGGCCCCCGGCACCCCTCTGATCCCGTCGATCGCTGCCGGGAATATTTACCCGTCCACGATCCCGCGAGAACCGCAGCTTCACTGTTTAGCTTCAGTCGTCGCTATGGCGACGATCATATATGAAGTCATGCGCAGTCCCGATCCTCCCCATAGCGAAGCCTGAAGCTGATTGGGAGGCTGCGCCATCGCGGGATCCCTGGGGGGTACATATACCGGCGGCGATCGGGGGGAGAGCGGAGGCACTTGGGGGGCATGGTTAGCAAGCGAAGTGCTAGCTTAAACATTTAAAACAATTTTTATTTTAAAAAAATCCTCAGGGGGCCATGCGATCCTCTCTGGCGGCTAGCCCAAACGTAGGTCGGGGTTACCGCCAGGGAGGTTAATTGGCCAAGTCGCACCTTATTCAGGATAACATTCTCGCAAGCAACCATATACACACACATACACATACATAAATCTTAAAGAACACCTGAAGAGGCAGGAATATGGAGGGTGCCATATTTATTTTCCTTTTAAAACAATACCAGTTGCCCGGATGTTCTGCTGATCTCTCTTTGGCAGCAGTAGTGTCTGAATCACACACCTGAAACAAGCATGGGGCTAATGTAGTTAGACTTTAGTCAGAAACATCTGATCTGCATGCTTGATCAGGGTCTATGGCTAACAGTACTAGAGGCTGAGGATCAGCAGGACAGCCAGCCAACTGATATTGTTTAACAGGAAATATGGCAGCTACCGTATCCCCCCCGGTATACAAGAAATTAGACGCACAACTCAGAGCAAGGAGACATAAGTTTTTATCTGGTAATCTGTGCTGGGAAACTCAGACATCACAAGAAACGTGGCATGATCTCCCGCACTGTGAGAGCGCAAGCATTCCCCACAACCATTAGATACTCACATCATCTTTCTTCACCCATAAATGTGAGCCCTTCGCACACCCCTCTTGTGACAAGAATGTGTTGAAATCTGACGTTTTCCTCTTACAGCAACTCCAGTATTTCATCCTAATCAAATTATGAGAGAATAAAACGGAACATATTACGTAAGCTGCAACAAAGCCAAAAACCAGCGAGATGGCATAGAATTTTTTTTTTATATATACATTTAGAGTATTGCAGAAAAAAACATTTAGCACTTTGTATAAAATTGAAAAATTTGCAGTAAGTCTGATATTTCTACAGATATGAAAAAAAAAATCCACCATGTAAAAAAAAATGTTTTCTCAACTGCAATAATGGCTTGATAAAGCTTTTAAAGTGTACACTAGGCGGGGCAAGTGGGGCAGATAGGACACAGAAGCACAATCCCTGCTCCATGACATGCCTCTGTGTCCCCTTGCTCAGCTATCTGCCCTTCATGCGCCATGCTTTCACCCCTAAAAAATGCAGACAAGCAGCTGGTCGGCATCTAACTGGGGAAAGGGCATCCCTAGCAGGAGAGACTCTCACAAACACTCTGGCATTAGGAACGCCTCTTCCCTTCTCTCAATGGTTCAGCTCTGAATCTCCACCCATTCCCCACCTCTACCCCGCCCCTCTGTGCTCTGTAATGAGACACACAGAGCCAGAGCTGCAGTGCCGTGACCCCAGAGGTCACTAACACTGCAGGATATCTGGGAATGGGAGCAGTGAAAAGCGGGGGTAATTGAGGCTACCCGATCCGGTCACCAGGAGCATTCTGCACAGTTGTGCTTTCAGCTACGGAAGCATGCGTGGCTGGATTGCGCCTGCCCGAATTGCCGGGACCCATAGCGAAGGATGGAGGATGATAGTGAGGGGTCAATCAGCCTGAAGGGGGTTGGAGGGAGCCCCCAGGTATGTATAAATTTCTTTAACACATCGCAGGTGCACTTCAAGTAACTGACAAATTCTAGAACTCCTTGAGCCCATCATAAGTCCTCCCAGGAGTACTCATACTACATGATATCCTAGGACACAGAGTACAATGAATGGATGATACTTATACATACCCTTCATGGAAGATAGGCACTCCGCTGTGATACTGACACACCTCTTCGTTACTCTGTGGACCATCAAAAGTCTAAGGGAAACATAGATTTTATTGATTACAATATTAAAGAAACATCTGTTCACCATTGCTTACCCACCATATTCATAACTCCACCCCACCCTTATGTGTCCCTCTTCCCACACCTTATAATGTAAGCCTATCAAGCAGATCTCTCCACCCTGTGTGCTCTTCACCACCACCATATAGACTCAGTGACTTGTCTGCTATTTTCATCCCTACATTGTTACATGACTATTTTGTGTACCATTGTTGAATCCTGTAATGTCCCAGTGTAACATTATTTAATATTGCAAGAGCTCCACTGTCTATTGTGGAGTGCTACATAATGTTAGTTAAAAATAAAGTTTAATAATAATTATAATAATAGTTCTGCAAACAGGAAAGTGAATGTCAATTCCAGGCATTAGCCGTCAAAAAGGGCTGCAGGCAGAGTAGTTTCCCCATATAGCTACTACGCTGATCAGAGAAGTCCCTAATGGATATCCACTCTCAAGCAGCCACAATCCTGATTGGGACACGGCATCCATGCAATGTTTTAAAGAAAATACTTTTGGCAGCTTCCATATCCCTGTCGCTTCAGTTGTCTTTTATGGCCTTCACAAGGTACTGTTGTCACTGTAAGGCTGGTTTCACACTGCAAAATAGTGTCACTGGTGCGGTGCGTTGCACAAAACAGGCCTTCAGGGAACAACACATTAGTACGAGGTGTTCCCTGTCTGGCCAGCAGCCAAGCAGGAAGTGACACGTGCTTGCGGTCACTTCCTACTTTGGGTATGCGGAAGCGCATTGTAAAAATACGCTTCCATGCATGCAGGCGCACTGCAATGTCGCAATGCTGTCGTTTTAAAAAACCCTTCGTCACCATAGAGTAACATGGCTTCCAGGCCGACACAGATTGCCGCAGTTCCCGCACGCTAACGTAGTTCTGCGCAAACAGATTTGGCACTCCCGGCGCAGCGAACCGCAACGTGGGCAGTATGTACTTCCACATAAGGTTACATTAGGTGGCGGTAGCAGTGCGTCAATTTGACGCACCGCACAGGTGTGAAAGGGCCCTATGTCATAGGTGTCAAACACAAGGGCTGGGGGCTGAATCTGGCCCCCCTGCACCATTTTATGCGGCCCTCAAGCGCTTCAAACCTGATGATTGTAAGCAGTTAAAGGAAGGAGGAAATTAATCCATACTGCATTCATGTTTATTCGGTTGGTTTTTGACATCTCCATGGAGACGGCAGGCCAAAATGCTAGAAAACCGCAATCATTTAATTGCGCATGCGCAGAAGAGCCAACTGGCGCGACTGAGCCAGATTACCCGGACTAATTGCGGCTGAACGGAGGCACTTGGGGGTGGCAAGGGACTGGAGAGAACCCCTGGTGAGTATAAAATCTTTTTATCCCGAACTCTCAGGTACACATTAGGCTATAAAGCAAAGCAGAAATAATGACCCTTTGAACTTTCCTGCAGTAAAATCGTATCTCAAACAGTGAGTCGGAGAGCTCAGAGAAGCTCTGTTGTATAAATTACTGTTATAAATAAGTTTTTTAACTCTTCCTGTACTGGAAAGTAGTATGAGACGCTTTTCTTTGCTACTTATGTTCCATTTCTTAGCTGTACTACACATCCAACTCATATCATAAGTTTATTTTCACTTCAGGTTTGCGTTAACTACTTCCCTACCACAGGATTTTTTCCACTTTATGACCAGAGCAATTTTCACATAACGCTCCTCCCATTCATTCGCCAATAGCTTTATGACTACTTATCACACTGAAACGATCTATATATTATTTTTTGCAGGACAAACTAGGCTTTCTTTGTGCAGTACTTTTTGCTAAGAATTATTTTATTATATATGCATTTTACAGGGAAGAAGAAGAAAAAGAAGAAGAAGAAAAAAAATTGCAAAAATTAACAAATTTCTCAGCTTTCAGCCATTGTAGTTTAAAAATAAAATGTGCCATTGTAGATAAAACAGAAATTGTATTTCCCCATTTGTCCCGGTTATTACAAAGTTTAAATTGCGTCACTAGTACAATGCATGGCGATATTTTATTTGGAAATAAAGGTGTATTTTTTCAGTTTAGTGGTTTTTTTTAACACTATAGAAACAATTATAAGCTTTTATTTATAAGAGCAACAGTAATATACCCTCATAACATATATATTTAAAAAGTCTAAAAGGTAACTATTTATGTTTAATTTTTTTATGTAAATTGTTTTTTTTTTTTTTTTTTTTTTTTTACAAGTTTTATTTTGGGGCAGGGGTGGAAGGGGTTAAAAAAATATTTAATAAAAAATTTGAATGTAAAAGTGTCTTATGGTAAATTTGGGTGTATTTGGCTGTATTTTACTTTTTGGCCACAAGATGGCACTACACTTAGTTCACTGTCTGCTGTTTACAGCAGATAGGAAAGAAAATGTTTGTAACAGTTTCCTTGGGGTATGCATGAGAGATGCATTTCACCCATTCATAACGGCACAGTGATTGGGGCTGAGAATGCAATTATTCTCATGCCCTGATCACAGGGAGGTGAGGCGGAAATGGTGCGGGAATCGTGATTGGCGGTGTTAAGTAAACAGTGCGTATATATACGCCCCTGATCTGCTAGTGGTAAACACAGGGGCGTATATATACACGTACCAGAAATTCGGGACTGGTTAATAGTCTTGTAACAAAAATTTTTTTTTTTAATAATAGTGAACTGATTTTTTTAAAGGTGGAAACAGAAGAGTGGAGATAAAGTTCTCCCCCATGGTTAAAGTGCTGCTTGTACCTTTGTGCAACCACCATTTTTACAGGAAGTCCCGACTTTGATTTCTCCCGTGTCCTCATCTGTAAACACAAGAAAATTTTTTTTTTCATTTAATAAGCTAATTTTATTGACAATAATGCATCATCCCACTAAATAAAGTTTTCGTATAAATGACTATCCCTAACTGCTAGCTGTAAAAATGGACATTTCTTCACAGGTAGGCCTTCCTATAGAAAGTCTGCAGAGTTGGAAGGACAAATGCACATAAACAACATTTTACCAAAGTAAACTTAATCTTTAACCACTTTACCCCCACACCCACGCACAAGAGCATTTTTCACCTGTCAGCGCTCCTCCCTTTCATTCGCCAATAACTTTATCACTACTTGTCACAACAAAACAATCTATACCTTATTTTTTCAACCACCAATTAGGCTTTCTTTGGGTGGTAAATTATGCTAAGAATTATTGTATTCTAAAGGCATTTTAATCGGAATAATACAAAAAAATGGAAAATTATTATTTCTCAGTTTTCGGCTATTATAGTGTTAAAATAAAAACGTGCTACTGTGAATAAAACCCACGTTATTTTATTTGCCCATTTGTCCCTGTTATTACAATGTTTACATTATGTCCCTAGTACAATGTATGGCGACAATATTTTATTTGGAAATAAAGGTGCATTTTTTTCAGTTTTGCATCCGTCGCTAATTTCAACTCCTCATATGCAAATATAACAGTAACATACCCTCATGCCATACATAATGGAAAAGTGGAGTCCCTAGCATAACAATTTTATGTTTTGTGATGAGTTGTAGAATACATTTTGGTGTGTCTTCAAGCTTGGACCCATGTCACATACAAAATAGGTAGGGAGTGGGACAAACAAACATAAAAGAGTCATTTTCAAAATTATGATCAAACTTGGTGAAGTCTTAACAAAACCACAAGAAACATAGGTGGTAACATTTTAACCATGATAAGTAGTGGAATAGAGTTTAGAGAGTTTTAGGGTTGAGGCCCATGTCGTGTGTATACTTTTTAGCCTCAAGCTAAATCAAAAGCAATTAAAGTTCCGCATATTATGTACCAAAATAAAAGACTTGAAAAATGAAAACAAAGCGACAGAATATAAAATAAAAAACATATATAAAAGGAAGAAAAGAAAAAACAAACCTTAGGAACTTGGCTTTTTGAATATGTATGCCATGAGGGTATATTACTATTACTTTTTGCAAATAAGGCTTTGTAATCATCGATAGTGTACAATGAGAAAGCAAAAAAAGCACAAAACAGAAAAAAAGACCTTTATTTGCAAATACAATTGTGTCACCATATATTGTACTATGAGCGTAATCTAAATGTTGTAATAACCAGGATGGATAAGCAAATAAAATTTGTGGGTTTAACTTATATTTAGCACTGTTTATTGTAAAGCTATAATGAATGTAAATGGAGAAATAGTGTGTTTTTTTCTATTTTTTCCCTTACTTTCCCTTTAAAATGCACAGAAAATAAGGTAATTACTAAACACAATTATCACATACTAAAAGCCTAATTTGTCCTGGAAAAAAGCAATATATAGATAATTGAGGTGTGATAATTAGTAATAAAGTTATTGTCTAATGAATGAGAGCAGCGCTGATATGTGAAAATTGTTCTCATCCTGAAGTGGTTAAAATCTATATAGTGAGCAATTCTCAGTTATTTCTGCTTCTCAGCTCAGTTCCTGCAGTTTGCAAATGTTTACTAAAGGAATCTGACAAAAAATGTAAACAAAAGATAATGTTATCACCTCTTCAGATGCAGCCAGAAGCTGCCCACTGAAGCAAGGAGCTTTCCACTGAAGAACAAAGTGCTGTGTTTAACTCTCTGAATGCTGTTCTGCTACAATGTGGTTTTTTGTGGTAGTGGATTCTATGGTGTAAATAATCTTTTACAACAAAGAGGAAATGCTGAGTGTCATACCACTTTAAGATAGCTCTTCCAAGCAAGGAAGACCTATTGAAGCCTTGATGAAAATAGAATTCTGCCTTATATTTAGCAGGAAGACAATAGCATCTGTCAGCCTTAAAGCAACAGGCCAGCGTTCCATGCTGGCTTTTGTCTGCGCCGCTTGTTGTTGCCGGCCCAGCGCACATCAAAAGAATAAGCTGCGAAGCCGCTGGAAAGAATTTATTTAGCATATCTTTTCTCGGACCGGTAATCACGTCCTGATGCTTTTTATAGACATGTGAGCAGTAAGGTCGAACAAACCACATCCTCGTGTTCCAGCAATGAAGACACTGTATTCCTCTCTCGCTACGCCAGCGGTAACATGGGAACGTGCAGATATCCT
Organism: Hyperolius riggenbachi; assembly: GCF_040937935.1. NCBI lineage: Eukaryota > Metazoa > Chordata > Amphibia > Anura > Hyperoliidae > Hyperolius > Hyperolius riggenbachi. The sequence continues at coordinate 51,918,674 of NC_090647.1, forward strand.
CAGTTACGGCAGGAGAGAACAGACATTCAAAAAGACCTAACCACTGTATGTATAAAAATACTTAAAGGACTTACGAGCCCAAATAGTAAAAAAAAGTTAAGTACCTTAATCATTTTTAAATGCACGGAGGACGCCGTCCCCGCAGTCTGATCGCCCCCCGTGCCGCTCCTGACCCCACGGACGGGGTCGGGCTCCCCTTCCTCTCCTAAGATGGCCGCCGGAGCCGGCCGCGGCTGCGCAGTCCGCATACGCGTTAGTGCGGCTGCGCAGCTCTAGGGCCTCCCCCCCGATCCACGCACAGTAGCGTGGATCGAGGGGGGAGGCCCTAGAGCTGCGCAGCCGCACTAACGCGTATGCGGACTGCGCAGCCGCGGCCGGCTCCGGCGGCCATCTTGGGAGAGGAAGGGGAGCCCGACCCCGTCCGTGGGGTCGGGAGCGGCACGGGGGGCGATCAGACTGCGGGGACCCGGCGGAACAGCACGGAGGGCGCGGACGGCGTCCTCCGTGCATTTAAAAATGATTAAGGTACTTAACTTTTTTTTACTATTTGGGCTCGTAAGTCCTTTAAGATGAACCTCTCCTTAAAGCGGAATTATCAGCCACAAAATTACTCGATTTACCCACTGCTCTGTTTGTTATGCAGCCTGAAACCTCACCCTGCACTGCAAGCACTCCAATATAATCATACATGTTTCTGTATTAAATCTTATCTTAGTCAGCCTGGCTCTATTTTGGCCATTGCCAATGAGAAAAAAAAGCTCATCTCCCCTCCCACATTCCTGCTCCGTACTGATTGGCTTCAGTCAGAGGGAATCAAGATGGAAAATGCAATGAACTATATAAAATTCATTAACTATATAAAATTCACTGAAATAAAACCGTGGACAGTATATGTAAGTAGAACAAGTAGTTATCTACTTATATATGTTTTTTCACCTGGTATAGAATGGCTGTCCCTGCTGCTTTAACCACTTGAGGACCGCAGTGTTAAACCCCTCCCTAAAGACCAGGCCTTTTTATTGATAATTGGCCACTGCAGCTTTAAGGCCAAGCTGCAGGGCCGCACAGCACAGCACAGCACACAAGTGAATTCCCCCCACCCCTTTTCTCCCCACCAACAGAGCTCTCTGTTGGTGGGGTCTGATTGCTCCACAGTTTATTTTTTATAAATATTTATTTATAAAAATGCCTTTTATTTATAAAAATGCCTCCCCCCGCCAGCCAATCAGGGTGATTAGTTGTCATAGGCTTCAGCCTATGACAGCCGATCACTGTGCAGCCTCAGGAGGGGACAGCCGTGTCACACGGCTGTCCCCAGTACAGTCGCAGCACTGTACATGTAAATAGATGGCGATCACACCGTCTAACAGTCTCGCTCGGAGACTGAAGAGGGGGTGGAGCCCCCCCCCCCCCGAGCAGGAGATGCGCGTGCAGCCTGTGCAAGATCTCCTGCAAAATGCAGCCCCAGGACTTGACTCCAATTGGCGTTAGGGGGTCCTGGGGCTGCCGCCACGACCATGCCCATTGGCGTGGGGCGGTCTTTAAGTAGTTAAGGGAGGTTCAAAAATTATGTTGTTACCTACGGATGCTTCTCCGTAGCCAGCGTCTCCATGAGGTCATCCAACTTGCTGCTGTCATTGCCACATGGCGCCGTTCAAAGTCCGCACAAGTCTATCACGTTCCCAGCCACTAATGTATAAATCATACATGATTCCAAACATTTAAAAAAAAAAAAAATAACCGCAAAGTGGGGTGTGTGTAATTATTCAGCCCCCTGAGTCAATACTTTGTAGAACCACCTTTTGCTGCAATTACAGCTGCCAGTCTTTTAGGGTATGTCTCTACCAGCTTTGCACATCTAGAGACTGAACTCCTTGCTTATTCTTCTTTGCGAAACAGCTCCAGCTCAGTCAGATTAGATGGACAGCTTTTGTGAACAGCAGTTTTCAGATCTTGCCACAGATTCTCGATTGGACTTAGATCTGGACTTTGACTGGGCCATTCTAACACATGGATATGTTTTGTTTTAAACCATTCCATTGTTACCCTGACTCTATGTTTAGGGTCGTTGTCCTGCTGGAAGGTGAACCTCCGCCCCAGTCTCAAGTCTTTTGCAGAGTCCAAGAGGTTTTCTTCCAAGATTGCCCTGTATTTGGCTCCATTAATCTTCCCATTCACTCTGACCAGCTTCCCTGTTCCTGCTGAAGAGAAGCACCCCCAGAGCATGATGCTGCCACCACCATATTTGACAGTGGGGATGGTGTGTTCAGAGTGATGTGCAGTGTTAGTTTTCCGCCACACATAGCGTTTTGCATTTTGACCAAAAAGTTCCATTTTAGTCTCATCTGACCAGAGCATCTTCTTCCACCTGTTTGCTGTGTCCCCCACATGGCTTGTGGCAAATTGCAAACAGGACTTCTTATGCTTTTCTGTTAACAATGGCTTTCTTCTTGCCACTTTTCCATAAAGGCCAACTTTGTACAGTGCATGACTAATAGTTGTCCTATGGACAGATTCCCCCACCTGAGCTGTAGATCTCTGCAGCTCATCCAGAGTCACCATGGGCCTCTTCACTGCATTTCTGATCAGCGCCCTCCTTGTTCGGCCTGTGAGTTTAGGTGGACGGCCTTGTCTTGGTAGGTTTACAGTTTTGCCATACTCCTTCCATTTCTGAATGATCGCTTGAACAGTGCTCCGTGGGATGTTCAAGGCTTTGGAAATCTTTTTGTAGCCTAAGCCTGCTTTAAATTTCTCAATCACTTTATCCCTGACCTGTCTGGTGTGTTCTTTGGACTTCACGGTGTTGTTGCTCCCAATATTCTCTTAGACAACCTCTGAGGCCGTCACAGAGCAGCTGTATTTGTACTGACATTAGATTACACACAGGTAAACTATTTAGTCATTAGCACTCATCAGGCAATGTCTATGGGCAACTGACTGCACTCAGACCAAAGGGGGCTGAATAATTACGCACACCCCACTTTGCAGTTATTTATTTGTAAAAAATGTTTTGAATCATGTATGTTTTTCGTTCCACTTCTCACGTGTACACCACTTTGTATGGGTCTTTCACGTGGAATTCCAATAAAATTGATTCATGTTTGTGGCAGTAATATGACAAAATGTGGAAAACTTCAAGGGGGCCGAATACTTTTGCAAACCACTGTATATTAGCTGCCATATATCATACAGAGATCTATGTACCCTCTGCTGTATTCCCCAATACACTTTATCCTGAATCTATGTTGCTGCTGTATTTTCAAATACAGTACAATAAACAATTTTCAAAATCACTTCTGGGTGTGTATATCGGTTATTGATTCATTAAGACAAAAGTCAAAACGGTCCCTAGACTAATCAGCAAGTAAGAAAACATGTCATGCTCATGAACCTGGAATTTCCACTGAGGCCTGTCTGCTATTACCGCTCTAGGGAACACACACAGGCACATAAATCAGTCTAATGGTGCCCATACACGGTGCAATAAAAACATTCTATTCTCCCGTTTATTCGACCAAAACGATCAAAAAGAATGAAAGTTTGATTGAATATTTTTTTTCTGATCAAGAAAAATGAACAATTATCCAGTTTTTTCGATGAAAGTCCAATCAGACATGTTGGAAAAGTCTTTATATTCGATCTAACAGAGTGATCGAATGAAATTATCTAATCGGAAAAAAATGATAAAATTGTGTAGTGACAAACTGCACTACACACCATCACCAAGTCCCCGTTATCTGGAATTCAGGCAACTGGAAATCTCAGCTAACCGGCATGCCTGAGGGATAGAGGGGACCTCTTTCGGGGGGAGGGGCTTCCTGAGGGTGCTGGCAGGCTTTTAAATACTTACTGAGGCTCCAGCGATGTCTGGCAGTCTCCCTCTATCTCCCCGCGGGCTCCTAGCGGCTTTCGGCATCACGAGTGTCACATGACCCGATGACTTAGGCCTGACACTCCGGCTTCCGTGCACTGGGGAAGCAGGAAAGCCGCTAGGAGCCCGTAGGGAGATAGAGGGAGACTGCCAAGCATCGCTGGAGCCTCGGTAAGTATTTCAGGGGAGAGTTTGTCACCATTTCAGCCGGCTGCTCAAGCAACCGGCAACGCACATGCATCCGGCAATCCCCGCCAGTGTTGGACACCAAGGACTATGTTAAAATATACATTTTGGGATATACTCGCCTTATAAAAGACTACCCCCTATTGACTCGTGGCTATTTGTACACTGTACTGTTGCTATACTGTATAAACAGGTAGAGATACTGGTGCTGTACTGCATTACCCAGTATACAGCAACCAACCAATCACGGCAAGCGATGTACCTTACCGGCGATTGGCTGGTTATTGTGTACAAAGCCTGCAGCTTTGGCCAGCTATCCCCGTTTCCAAGACTATCAGAGCGGTAGCGCAAACAAGCCTCTTTCACCCGTTTGTCCCGCCCTTGTGCACTATTACCTCCTTCTCTGCCTCTCATATCTCACGTATGCGCTCCTGCGCCGCTTCACTGCAGCTCTCAGGAGCGAGATTTTCTTCTACCATACTTGTACAGCACCGCCCTTGCTGCTTTCATATGGTGGGGAAGCGACTGTGGACGTTTTTGAGCTTCCCCCACTGTATGTGGCAATCGCAGAGTCTCCAGTACGGCTCGGTAAGTTTCAGCACACGACCTATAAGACAACCCCCGACTTTTGAGAAGATTTCCCTTGGTTAAAAAATAGTCTTATACTCCAGAATATACAGTTAATGGGCTGCACTGGCACAGGAGCAGGAGAGCTACAGCCTGCAGTCAGACCACAATGGCTGATCAAATATACACACAAGCAAGGGAAGCATTAGGGTTAGGGAATTGTTTGTAGGTAAATTGACCACTCCCTTCAGAACCTCCTTTCCCGTTTAAAAACTGGTCCTTCATATAGATGAGCACAGCTTTCCTTGCTTGTGTGTGTTTTTTTAATAGCCACTAGGGCAGGCATGGGCAAACTTGGCCCTCCAGCTGTTAAGGAACTACAAGTCCCACAATGCATTGCAGGAGTCTTACAGCCACAGTCATGACTCAAAGGCAAATGCATTGTGGGACTTGTAGTTCCTTAACAGCTGGAGGGACAAGTTTGCCCATGCCTGCACTAGGGTCTGACTGCAGGCTGTATGAATAGCGACTGTCCCCAGTGCGCACCATTTTTTCAGGTGCCATAATTTCCCTTAAGTGGCTAGATAGAGGCACTGCCTCTAATATTGGCAACCAGGGTTCAAATCTTGGCCCTTCCTATTCAGTAAGCCAGTAGCAAATTCAGTAAGGAGTCCCTGGGCAAGATTCACTAACACTGCTGTTGCTTACTAAGTGCGCCCCTACAGCTCTGGCGCTTTGAGACCAACAGGAGAAATGCGTGATACAAGTGTGGGAATTATTATTATTATATATAGCCGCCATTAATATGAGTGCACGTGGGGTGCCCAAATGTTCCCGGTGCCCACATTTCCAGTTTCGACTATGAGCAGCTCTGCCCAGCAGTGCCTACACAGAGACGATGCTACAATATTTTTTCAGACTATGTGAAAGCCGTGGCTTGTGTCAACCTCCAGACACCGAGCCAATCAGTACGGGACCGCTTCAACCTAACAAGCCAATTACAGCTGCCGGCTTTTCTGACTGGAGCCGAGGGACTCTAATGAGGGGAAATTATCTCTTGGATGCCCCTCACACCCCAGTAACACGCTGTATTCCCAGTAATTTGTATATTCCCATAGAAATTAAACAAATCAGAGTGGCTGTTTGTTGCTCCACCCTCTTCCCAGAATTTTAACTCCAGTCATCCAGTGACCGACTGTAAAAGAATTGAGGTATCTGTTATTAACCCTCCTGGCGGTATTACCTAACTGAGCTGGGGCTGAGTGACAGGTGCTTAGAGCGATAAGCCCGAGCTCAGCTTGGGCTCCCTGTAACCGGCGCGCGCACGGTTTTCTGGGTCCCTCACACGATCAATGCTACCCATCGGGATCCAGTCTTCTCTCCCCGCCCACCGGGATCCCCTTTACCAGCGCTCTTGTTCCTCGATCCCGGTGGCCAATCAGCGGCAAACCGATGGCTGCACAAAATTTTTAAGTGGACCTAAACTTTTGCACAGGGCTGGAGGAAAACATAAGAGAAATGTGCCCTGTATGCATATAGAGAGTTTAGCCTGCCTGATCCCCAAATCTGGTGATAGACATTTGGGAAAACCCTTTTTGCAATCAAAAGGGCAAAAAAGAGAGTCCTCTTGTCGGTGATCCACCACATCCGCTAGATACAATCATTCATTTAGAGATAACTATTGTCCTTCAAAAAAACTAGAACACAATATTGCAGTGCAAAAATGTACTCAAAAACTTTATTAACAAAATACAAAAGGTTAAAAAATCCACATGAACATCAAGATAATATTTTCATGAAACCGGTAAAGATATGGTCTGGCTTAACATGATTTGCACGGATCATTCAAAATTGACTGAACATAGAGAGTTAAGGCTTAGGCAACGACACACGTTCGTTTACGATTTCCACTCAAACCCTTCATCAGGCCACTATATATATATATATATATATATATATATATATATATATATATATATATATATATATATATATATATATATATATATATATATATATATATATATATATATAAATAAAATTCCAGGGAGCCGAGTCTGCATCAAAGCCAGGGCTACATGACAATAGAGGGGGGCATCTGAACCTACCAGACGCACAAACCACTATCCCAACATGCGGCTACATAGGGAGTGGAAACACTACTTTCAATCTAAGATTGCACATAACTGCATTTTGGGCTTTGTCACTGTGTTTGGCATGTGACTTGAGGCATTTAGTTTATACACCTTTGTCTTGTTCGGTTGGTTCTTGCATTTGGCTTCTAGGGTCACACGATTTCAAGTTAAAGAGAATCTGTACTCTAAAATTCTTACAATAAAAAGCATACCATTCTATTCATTATGTTCTCCTGGGCCCCTCTGTGCTGTTTCTGCCATCCTGGCTTGTAATTGCCAGTTTTAGGCAGTGCTTACAAACAAAAGACATGGCATGTGAGGCTGAGAGGAGCTCAGTCTGTGACTCACACAGAGCCTGCAGGGGGCGTGGAGAGGGTGTGTATAGCTTCTATCCTATCACAAGCAGAGCAGCACATTCCAGCCTGAGTGCCTGAGCTCGACAAAGCCGTCAGAGGAAAGATTAGATGATATAACAGAGATAATACAGCCACTGTGCAACTAGGAAAGGCTGCAGTAATCCAGACCACATTAGAACAGGTATAGGAACTTATATATATATATATATATGAAAATTTTGTTAGAGTCTCTTTAAGTTTGGGACGTCTGCATGTTTCCATCTGCATGAATTGAATTTGTGTTGCTAATGATATGGCTGCGGTATCTTTTTAGTTTCACTTCGGAATCATTTTTATCTCACTCTGGAATCATTTTCAATTGGTTAAACAGCACATACACTTTACTATCTGGCTGAGGTAGTACACATGGTCGTTTTGTTTTTTTTGTTTATATTTCTTTTATCTTTTTGTTTCTGTAGATCTTTGCCTCCGAGCAAATATCACCTTGATAAAGGGGTACTAGGTGGCTCCGAAACGTTGGCCATATTTTTTACATGGAACCAATAAAGATAAATTTTGGATGTGCCGGCTTTTTTCCTTGTTATACCAGGTGTGAGGCTTGTGCCATTAACAGTGCAAGAATGGCAGCAATGTAAATATTCCCCATGAAAATCAATAGGAGAATTTTGAATGCCTGTTGTAGGCTCCATCTACTTTCCTAAACTGTCAAGTTTGAGATCACTGCCATTAACCTCCTGAGCTGTATGGACGAGCTAATTCAGCTATAAGTGAACCTTTGTGGTTACCCACAATGCACACTACTGAATATGCAAATTATCTCTTTTCAACCCTATAAGCCAAGCTCGCATCCAGAACTGCTGGTGTATAGCAAGCCTATAGCGTTACATTTTACACAGCCACACCAACCCCACATGTAGACAGTCTGTTTCAGACTTTTGGTCCTCAGCAGTACATGGCAGGGATTGATATGGCTGTATGGGATAGGGCTTGGACCAGTACAACACAGTAACCAAGCAGCTAGGGGTGACCCAAACCACTAGGAATGTGTATACTGTATACATCCTTTATAATAATGTGTCCCTGTGTCCTCCTGTGTCAGTGCTTCCAGACCTGACAGTTTGCTGTCTGTGAACCTCATTGTATTGTGGGAAATAACAGCTTTTTCTAACTTCCAAGCAAACATCATCTCCCTGCGTGCATATAGTTTGGACAACGGTGGGGGACAGGCAAGCAGGACGCGTCTGTGCGCACGTTGTAATGATTGTATCATATTGTGTGAGTGTTTGGCTGGCAGATGACTGTGAAGCGCTGTCCATGGTTCTGAATTACTCTGGAGATGCAGCTCTGCTCCTGTCACCTATTGGGGGTCACTTTACAGAGCTGCTTAACCCTTCTCACGATCTGTTCTGTGCAAATACAATTTATGGCAATGAAATACAGAACATTCATCCACCAAGCTACAGTGTAACGATGTGCTGGGGGCCTGTGACAGTTCATGCATGTTAAAGGACTTCTGTCACGAAAATGTTTTATTTTAAATACATGTAAACATATACAAATAAAAAGTACATTTCTTCCAGAATAAAATAAGCCATAAATTACTTTTCTCCTATGTTCCTGTCACTTACAGTAAGTAGTAGAAATCTAACATTACCGACAGATTTTGGACTATCCCATCTTCTCATGGGGGTTCTTAGGATTTTCTATATTTTTTTTTTTAAACTCTTTTTATTGAAAAATGCATTACAATAGTAACAATTATGACAAATTGTGTACAGCTATTGAGGAGAAGACATACTGTATATTAACATTGTAGTCATGTACAGAGTAGATAATACACTGAATAACAGTCAAAGTGAGGTTAACACTGAAAAACGGTTTGGATTGACTGAAAGGTATAAAACAGGAGTACTTAAAGAGTACTAGCATCTTGATAGCATTCCCAATAAAAGAAAAAAGAACCAACAGCAACAAAGGAGAAAGAATATAAACAGTCTATCTATAACAATAGTGATGAGTTGCACCGTGTGCGCTACCTCTTCTTAGGATAAATGAGCACTGGAACATTAGCTCCCCATTCATTCATAAAAAATAGTTTTATTAATCTGTCAGCGAAACAGCAGTTTTTAATTCTCAAGTGGTTAGGCCATAGGGGGGTGTCTTGTTAGCATAATAACATGCTTTCCTGATCGGGCGTCTATGATATTTAGACAACATTTCTTCATCTAAGACTCCAAGTAAAGCCATTTCAGGTAAGGGATCTATCTGAAGTTCCATAACTTGAGAAAGTATTGTGAATACTTCTGACCAATATTTTCTCAAGCAGGGACAGCCCCATATCATATGAAGATAGTCTGCAGCATAAAGTTTGCACCTAGGGCAAGTATCAGATTGAGTGTTACCCATTTTAATAATACGTTTGGGAGAGAGATTTGCTTAATGTAATAGAAAGATTTGAATAAGTCTGTCATTTGCTGCAATAGAGACTTAGGCAGGCAGTTCCCAAACACCCTCCCAATCCTCGTTTGTGAGGTCAGGAATCACCTCACACCATTTGTCGTAGACCAGATCAGTCCCAGTTTTAGCATTCACAGCATATGAGTATAACGTAGAGATAAGTCCAGCAGGTCCCTATGTTTTGAATATCCCAATCAGGGGGAATTCTGATATCTTGGGCGGTATTCTGGAAAATTCATCTGACAGTACGTGTCTCAGCTGTAAATATTTATAGAAACCTTGCCTGGGTATAATAAACTGATTCTGTAGTTGTTCGAATGATTTGAAGATTCCGTTGTTATATAATTGATGGATGAATTGTATGCCATGGAAGGACCACCAATTGGCTTCTTGTGAACCTATAAGTTCTTAAAAAGCTGGGTTGTGCCAGAGTGGGGATTCATGGATAACGTCTGAGTACTTGGTTACCCTTTTTATTTGAGTCCATACCTTATGACAGAGCCTGTGAACCGGGAGCACCCCAAAAGGCCCAGGTGAGTGTGCCTCTAAACAGCCGAGCATAGGACAGGAACCTAAGGACCAAGCAATGTGTCTTTCAGATTTGGGCATAGGAGCTTCACAGAACCAAGACTTTAAATATCTCAATTAGCCCGATAGATAGAGTTGGAAGTTAGGTAGCGCAAGACCCCCGCTATCCTTTGGCTTCTGAAGGGTGGATAATTTAAGTTTGGGTCTGGAGTTACCCCATATGCATGGTGACATTAAGGAGTTCAATTCCCTAAAAAATTTGATGGGTACCGGGACTGCAACATGTTTCAACACATACAGAATTTTTGGGAGAAGGATCATTTTAATTAAATTTATGCGACCAGCTACCGAGAGCGGTAATTTGGCCCACAATTTAAATTTATGTCTTACTGGTGGCTGGATAGGGTGTAATGGTTAAGGGCTCTGCCTCTGACACGGGAGACCAGGGTTCAAATCTCGGCTCTGCCTGTTCAGTAAGCCAGCACCTATTCAGTAGGAGACCTTAGGCAAGTCTTCCTAACACTGCTACCGCCTATAGAGCGCGTCCTAGTAGCTGCAGCTCTGGCGCTTTGAGTCCGCCAGGAGAAAAGCGCGATATAAATGTTATTTGTCTTGTCTTGTCTTACCAGGTCTAATAATGGATATAGATTCTTTTGAAGAATACAACCCGGGTATTTGGTAATTATTATTCCTAAATATTTGAACTCCTCCACCAAAGGGCCAGGGAACCCCAAACTCACAAGGTCTGCCAAATGGTTCCCAAAGACAGTTACCACTGACTTGTCCCAGTTGATTTTTAACCCCGGATACTTTCCAAATATCCCAAGTAGAGATATAACCCTCGGCAGAGACAAGGTCAAGTTTTCCATAAATAGAATCATGTCATCCGCGTATAGTCCTATACGCTCTTCAATATCTCCAATTAAGATTACCCTATACAAAGAGTCCTTCCGAATGGCCATGGCAAGCGGCTCGCTAGCCAGCGCAAAAAGCATTGGTGAAAGAGGACACCCTTGTTGCGTGCCTCTGGCCAGAGGGAAGGACGTTGTCAATTGGTTATTGAGTCTAATATTTGCTACTGGAGATCTATATATCATCTTTACCTATTTTATAAAGTTCTCACCCAGTTGGAATCTTTCCAAACATTTGAACAGAAATGGCCACTCGATGGAGTCAAAGGCCTTTGCAGCATCTAGTGCGGCAAAGGCCCAGTCCTGTTCCTCTCCTCAACCCATTGTTCTCCCGCAGGCTCCCACATTTTAATCTACCGCCGTGGAGTCTTCGACAGTCTTCGAGAGCCCGAGTGCTTCCAAGACAGGCGGCTCTGCAGTGCGCATGCTCAAGTGTGCTAGAGAAGGTGCTTGTGAGAGTGCAAGAGAGGGTGTTTGTGCATGCACAGTATGGAGTGCTCCCAAAGCCCACCCACAGCACAAGAGAGCAGTCTCCAAACCGATCAGTCGGAGACTGCTAAAGAGAGAGCCAGGGCAGGAACAACTGGGGAAGGGAAGGAACAGAAAGGCTCTATAGGACCCAGAGCGTGTGAGCGTGCGATGCGTGTGAGCGTGTGTGTGTGTGTGCGCGTGTGTGTGTGTGTGCATGCGCGTGTGTGTGTATATATTTTTATAAGGCTTCAGACTCCCTTTAATGCTGGATACACACCATGCGTTTCCGCGTTCGATGCGTCCGTCGATACGCATTGATTTGATTATTTCCGACATGTCCGATTCAAGCTTCGATGGATCGGTAGGTCGATTTACCATACTTTACATGGCAATCGATCTAAAAATCATCGAAATGCGTTCGGAAATGCTCGGAGATAGTTGAATCGACGCGTATCGACGGACGCATTCGACGCGGAAACGCATGGTGTGTATCCAGCATAAGGGGAACAAGATCACACATTCCCGATAAGCAACCAAACCTACCCCCCGATTTTTTTTTTATTTTTTCCAAAAAGACCATGTAGTAGTTTTTTTTTAAAAATCGATTTTAAAAATTCAAATGAAAAAAGTAAAAGCAAAATATCCTTGTACTGGATTTAAAAAAAGCATTTTTTCATTTGCGATTTTAAAATCAATTCTCAAAAACAAGGTATTTTTGTAAAAATGTTTTTGACTTGTTCCCACTATTCCACTTAAAGCAATTTTGGTGACGCCACCATGTATGGGGGCTGTGCTATTAACGGCTTAATTCAGCACAAAATCAACTGAATTTCCAAATCGTTCCAAAACATGAGGCCATAATTGCTAAATTTTACACAAAAGTTCACATGATCGTAATTAGCAGATTGCGATTATCACTCCTACGAACATCAAACAATTAATGTGACTAAATCTCCCTCAGAGAAGCTGACAATCTAACCCCTCCTACAGTCACTTCCCTATGTCATGAGAGGCTCATCATTCTGACTTTAGTGCAGAATTAATGCACACTTTATGAGGCTTGGAGTTGGGCCAACCGGATGCCCTTCCTGCCAGTTACGATTGGCCCAATTCCAAGCTGCATACAGTTTGTATTGCATTTGGGTAGGAAAACAATTAAAGCAAAATGTAAAGCAATCTAAAAAAAAAATGTGCGCAATACGGAGCCACTCGTCTTCGGAAGTACTCAGGGAAGTAAGACCCACAGATGCGCATTGGTTGGTTGAATAACTTCAACAGAGGTGAGGGGGAGACTTACGACAGCAGTGGACTGAGGGGCACGGAGAGAAAACATGGAAGGCTCTATAGGATGCGGAGACTTCCTTCTATATAGTATATAGGCAAATATGTATTTTTTAGGTGGCTTTAGTTTTACTTTAACTTATCAGTAAGTTTTTGGGATGTGAGAGGAAATTGGAATGCCAAGAGGAAATCCAAAAACCCTTCCATGTGGTGGGAAATAATAAGCTAGAAAAGCATCTCTAGAATTAATGAATAACTGGTTACAGTTTTTTCTCCCTGCAGGGGCCGGAAACAGAAGCATCAGAAGACATTGATATACATGCAGTTGTGCCGCCCACAGATACCGCGAGCCATCTCTCACCAGAGGAACAAGAACTGTTCCGCGGCTTTTCCTTAGTCAGCAAAAGATGGGCCGATATGCTGAAGCCAAAAGCCTAAGATGGTGGAAAAAGAAAACGCCAAAGGCATAGAAGACCACCAGATCCATCTGTACAAAGGAATATTCTCATCTGTATGGAATAGGGCTTGGACCAGTACAACAGAGTAACCAAGCAGCTCAGGGTGATCCAAACCACTCGGAATGTATAGGGGGATAACCATAAATATTCACTTATAGCTGAATTATTGCAAATTTCCTTCGGTTTTAAAAAGGCAAATCACACCAAGCATTGTTTTTAGTAGGAGGGCTTTTCAGTCTCTTTTATCCCCCTATACATTCCTGGTGGTTTGGGGTACCCCAAGCTGCATCGTTACTCTGTTTTACTGGCCTAAGTCCCATCCCATACAGCCATATCAATCGCTGCCATGTACTGATGAGGGCCAAAAGTCCAAAACAGGCTGTCTACATGTGGGGTTGATGAGGCTGTGTAAAATGTAAAGCTATAGGTAAAGCTATAGGCTTGCTATACACCAGCGGTTCTGGATGTGAGCTTGGCTTACAAGGGTGAAAAGAGATAATTTGCATATTTAGTAGCAGTGCATTGTGGGTAACCACAAATAGTCACTTATAGCTGCATTATTGCAAATTTCCTTCTGTTTTAAGAAAGCAAATTCCACCAAGCTTTGCTTTTATTGTGTGACGTTGATATTACCAGTAAGGATTCATAGGCTTCCCTCTCCCCAAGTACCGGTATATAACCTTTTAAATCCCAAACGGCATAGGTTTGCTTTAATAGATCTCTGTGAAGGTGGCCACACACCATACAATGTTTTAAATATCTGTTCAATTTAAGAATTGCAATCAATTTTTCTGACTGAATGTAACATTTCAAAAATATGACCAATGTACCACACACCTATGTTACATTTTTTCCTCAATTATGATAGAACTGATTGGAAACTCAGAGAAAATTGATAGGGTGTGTATATTAATAAATTAACAATCCAACACACACCATACAATCTTTAACAGAAATTGAAGAGAAATATCTGGCATTCCAGATCGATTTAAATAAAAAAACAAACAAACAGGAAATCCGATCAGATTTTTCAGTCGAATGAAAAAAAAAAAGCTTTCGATTCATTCGAGAGATACGATCGTTTTTATCGAATTACTGTAAAATCGGATCATTTTATTGTATCGCGTGTGGCCACCTTAAAGGATACCCAAACATGCTCTTAACTCGCCTCGTTATGCAGTTTGACATATTTTTATGATGCCTGTATCATGCTCATTTCCTTCATGTGTTCCCTGGCTGGATAGTGTACTGGTTAATCGTACTGCCTCTGTTTAGTAAGCCAGCATCTGTTCAGTAAGGAGAACTTGGGCAAGACTCCCCAACACTGCTACTGCCTATTGAGCCCGCTGGCTGCAGATCTGGCGCTTTGAGTCCACCAGGAGAAAAGTACAATATAAATGTTACGCCACTTGTCTTTTTTAGTCCTATATTATGTGCTAAAGAAGTTATGTGGGATTCTCTGGATTGTAGATGCTGCTTCTTTTTTGTTCTTGGTTTTCCCACACATTGTTCATGTTGAGCAGTCACAAAAATTCAATAAAAATTCTCTTTAACAAAAAGTAACCTTAAGAGATAGTTTACACCGACGGCAATTGCGCTGCACCAGCGATAGTGCAGTGTCACCCCATGAGAGTGCTCTCATGGCAGCATTGCAAATTTTAGAAAATCTAAATCTTGCAACATTTTTTTTCAGAGCAATTCTGATAAAGGCTCTTATAAATCGCATTGCAAAATAATGATCGCTAAGCCTAAATTTTATAACAAAACCCTGATTTGTTAAAGGAAACCAGAGACGAATCACCCTCATGTATTTTACTATATATATATCAGTGGGAACATTAGAGAAAACACCTACCCTGCTCTCTGTTTCATTCTGCACTGCATAGCTTGCTTCTAATCAGCCCTGATAAAATCCCCGACTGGGCATTCAGCCCACTGATCTATATGGTAAAATACATGACGGTGCTTCGTCTCTGGTTAGTTTAAAAAAAATATTTTTTTACCTAACTTGAAGCTGAAGCCTCCCCGCAAGAAAGCCCTGTCAAGGCACAGTATCAGGCAGGATAGTGTTGCGTGCTGGGACGACATGGTTCCCAGAATCGCAAACACGGAAAAAGAACGTTTGCAATGAGGACTGTGGAGTTGGCACAAAAATCATTCCACAGACTCCTCAGTTTATGAAACCTCCAACTCCGCCTCCAGGTACCCAAAATTGCTCCGACTCCTCAGTCTAATACTTAGCAGGAAAACGCCACGTCTTGGGAAAAACCTGCAAGTACAGGACAAAGTATGAAGGAGGACACGGCACTAAAAAACTGTGCCGCAACAAGCTGCATTGGAGTTACAAGATAGACAACATGTTTCGGGCGGAGCCCTTCCTCCACCCGAAACATGTCGTGTATCTTGTGACTCCAATGCCGTGTCCTTCTTTATACTTAGTCTAATACTTACCAGGGCTGTGGAATTGGTACAAAAATCATTTGACTCCCCACTCCTCCGCTTATGAAACCACTGACTCCAAGTATCCAAAATTGCTCCAACTCCACAGCCCTGTATGCTATTGTATTTTTCAAAATGGTGATATATTTACAACAGCGAGTAAGGTTTTGCTAGGTAATGCTGCGTTATTTTTTATTTTTTTTTATAATGTTGTGGGTGCAATTTGTACAAAGCTTTTTTTTTTTTTTTTTTTCTTATTTAGTCCCTCTTTAACCACTTCAGCCTACAGCGCAGAAAATCTCATGCATCCGAGCAACATTCACCTCCCATTCATTTGCCAATAACTTTATCGCTACTAATCACAATTAATTGATCTACATCTTGTTTTTTCTGCCACTAATTAGGGTTTCTTTAGGTTGTACATTTTGCTAAGAATTATTTTTTTCTAAATCCATTTTAACAGGAAGATTAAGAAAGAAATGGAAAAAAAAATCATTTTTTCTCAGTTTTTGGCCATTGTAGTTTAAAATTAATACATGCTACCGTAATTAAAATCCACATATTTTATTTGCGTATTTGTCCCGCTTATTACGCCTTTTAAATTATGTTCCTATCACAATTTAGGGCGCCGATATTTTATTTAGAAATAAAAGGTGCATTTTTTTCAATTTGTGTTCATCACTATTTACAAGCTTATAATTTAAAAAAAAAATGAATAAGATGCTCTCTTAACATGTATATTTAAAAAGTTTAGACCCTTAGGTAACTATTTATGTAGTTTTTCTTTTTTTAATTGTAATTTTTTTATTTATTTTTAATAAAAAAATGTATGTAGGTGATTTTAGCTTGGGAGGTAAACAGCAATTTTTAGATGTAATATAATGTTATTCTTTATTTAAAATTGTATGTGGGTGCAGTTTACTATTTGGCCACAGTCAAAAAAGTTCCTGGAGCGTACGATCACGCTGCCAGGAACTATTAGGAGGCTGCAAACAATTTTTCCGAGCAGAAATACCGCGCTCTCTGCTTATAAAGCGTTGTTATTTCTCCAGGGGGCTTAGATCGGTGAATGGGAATTATATTCCCATTCACAGATCGGGGGGCTAGCGGCAGGCATAGCGAGCGCGAGCAGGAGCATGCCCGATCGCACGCACCACGCTGCAGGAGCAGCACAGTCTATCTGGACGGATATATCCGTCCAGATAGGGTGAAGTGGTTAACTGACTAAATAAAAATAGCTGTAGTTACTTTCTGGTAGACCCTCGTAGTTAGTCAAGAAGTTTTCTGTACATACCTAAGAATAGCCTGAGCAGCTTCCATACAACTCATACCATGTCATGCTTTGTATCTGGAGGTTTGGAATAAAGAAACGCCATACCTTGTACTGTGTTGTCATTCTCTGTTGAAAGTTTCAGCTTTTCCAGAGCTTGCTTTAAAGACGGAGATACCTTCAGCTGCAACCGTGTCAAAGGTTGATCTGCGCTGTAAAGGCACCATGTAAACACAATGTGAAAAAGCAAGCCAAAAGCAAAATCGTGATTTGCATTGTCTATATTAACGTGAAACAAAAACAGGTTGGTAAAATACAGGTACATCTGATGTCGGCACCAGGCAGTTGGGCGCAGGGCGAGCCAAATGACGGCTCTCCCTGCTGTCGCTAAACTCGGCATTAAATACTATTTCCCCTCCAGGTTGTAGCAACTCGGAGGGAGATGTAATCCGGGGTCTATCAACTGTCTCTTCGTGCACGAGAACAGCCTTGCTGCACCTGCACCAGCGCGGCTCCGGGTTACCACGCAGGAGAGGCCGTCCGCTCGCAGGTGCAGTACAGCTGGACTGGTGCATGAACAGGAGGACGTTTAAAATCGGGAGTTTACTCGCGGGCAACAGTAGGGGCCAGGAAGTCACGGTAAGACTCCGTAGAACCCAGAGGCTTGGAACTCCCAGGCAACAGTAGGGGCCAGGAAGTCACGGTAAGACTCCGCAAGACCCAGAGGCTTGGAAAGTCCCGGGCAACAGTAGGGGCCAGGAAGTCACGGTAAGACTCCGCAGGACCCAGAGGCTTCCCACAACCTAGTTAAAGAGAATCTGAAGTGTAACTAAACTTATGATATCATAAATTGTATACGTCGTACAGCTAAGAAATAGAACATTAGTAGCAAATAAAAGAGTCTCATTGTTTCCGGTACAGGAAGAGTTAAACTTCGGTTGATAACTATGCAAGAGAGCTGCTCTGAGCTCTCCAACTCAACTTGGGTCAGAGACAGTCCAATTTTCTTAAAGAAGAACTGTCGTGAAAATCTTAAAATTTAAAACACATACAAATAAGAAGTACATTTCTTCCTGAGTAAAATGAGCCATAAATTGCCTTTCTCCTATGTTGCTATCACTTACAGTAAGTAGTAGAAATCTGACATTACCGACAGATTTTGGACTAGTCCATCTCTCTATAGGGAATTCTCAGCATGGCCTTTATTCTTTATAAATACATACCCTAAAAAATCTTTATACAAAGATGCTGGCCAGCCAGCCTCCCTGCACACTATCTTAGAAGTTGTACGGAGCAACTGCCATTCACTAACTGCTTTTAAAAATAAAGAAAACCCTGAAAAGCCCCCTATGATAAGATGGGCTAGTCCAAAATCTGTCAGTAAAATCAGATTTCTACTACCTACTGTAAGTGACAGCAACATAGGAGAAAAGTAATTTGTGGCTCATTTTACTCTGGAGGAAATGTACTTCTTATTTGTATGGGTTTTCAATTTTAAGATTCCTCTTTAAACACTTATACTTTAAAGAAACAGTAAGAGACAGGTTGAAATAAGGTTTTACTACAGGGAAGCTCAAAGGGTCATTAGCTCTGCTCTGTTTCATAGTTTCAAATACAAAGTGTTGTTTGTAATTGCAAATATGACAGAATTATGCAATTTGCTATATATAGCTATATTACTGAAAATAAAAAATAAGACTTTTCTTCGCTGCTTATGTTCTATTAATTATCTCTACTACACATAATTCATTATATCATAAGGTTTTTCCATTTAACCTCCTGTCATTCCAGGACGTAAATTCTATGTCCTAATTAATTCTGCTGCGGGTTCTAGGATGGCGCTGGGCAAACTACGACCCGCGTGCGCTGCACATCCGGCCTGCCGATAGGTGGCCGGATTCCTCTCTTTCCCCCCTCTCTCCCTGCAGAGTCGCAAGTTGACGATTAGCTGGCGTTAACAATTAAACCACACCCCATGTGTCTGTCCCCCCCCATTGTCCCTCCTCTGTCCCCTCCCCCGTGTCCTCTTCCACTCTTACCCAGCCAGAAGCCCCTCCCCCGTTACCTGGGCCTCTTGATGCACTCTACAGGCTTTGGTGCTTGAATGATGTGTTCGCTGAACTTTGGCTTCAGTTCGGCCAGCTCTTTCCTTTCAGTCGAGGTCTTCACCTCCGGCTTGACAGGTTCTGGGGGTTTCTCATTACTGTGAACTCCTTTAGTACAACCCTGCAAATTGCACACGGACGTTTTGTTAAAAATTGGTGAGACAAGTACAGGTCACTTAGGATTTCCAGCAGAGAAAGAGAGCTGCAGTGGACTGTTCCACTGAGGAAATTGCATTCCGCAGCAGAAAACATTCCAATGTGAGAACTTTATTCTGTTTTATGGGATTACACATTGAAGAACAACAACATTTATATTTCAAACCAACTAAAATCTATTTGTCCATCAAAAAAAAAAAAAAAAAAAAAAAAAAGAGAAAGTAAAAATCAACTTTTTTCCCCCATTTAAGGTTCCCTTTAAAGTGAACCAGAGATGGTTCACTAGGCTTAATTTATACTTGCCCGGGGCTTCCTCCAGCCCCATGAGCTGAGTCCCTCACTGTCCTCCTCGCCCCCTGCCGCCGCCCGTTATCCCGGAGATCAATGAATGTGAACGCAGCTGCAATTCATTGATGTAAGTCCCCGTCACAATGATCGGCAGCTTCTATGAGAAGCCGTGATCATTCTGAGGGGAAAAAAAAAAAAAGTTTCCAATTCAACATTCACTTCCTGTAAGCACAATAGTACGCATAAAGAAAAATAGTAACATTACACCTACCTACATGGATTTTTATACTAAGACCCAGAATTACATGTAAATAACTTTCCTTCACACACACTCCCCAAGGTACCCCAAACACTTTTTTGCATAGTAATAAAAAAAACAAAAAACAAAAAAAAACATAGTTACCTTAGGGATTGAACTTTTTTTTAATATCTATGTCAAGAGGGTAGATTAGTTATTTTTTAAATTGTGGGCTTGTAAATAGTGATGGGCGCAAAACTAAAAGAAAAAAATAAACGCACCTTTATTTCCAAATACAATATTGGTGCCATATATTGTGATAGGGACATAATTAATACGGTGAAATAACCAGGACAAATGGGCAAATAAAATTTTGGTAGCATGTATTATTTTAAAACTATAATGGCTGAAAAATGAGAAATATTTTTTGTTCCATTATTTTTCTTATTATTCCTGATAAAATGCATTTGAAATAAAATAATTCTTAAAGTGCCCATACATGAAACAATTGTTCTTCGATTAGATCATTTAGTTTGATTATTCAGTTAGATCGAATATAAAGATTTTTCCAGTATGTACGATTGGATTTTTATAGAAAAAAACTGGATAATCATTCGTTTTTCTTGATCACAAAAAAAAAATCCAACATTCATTTGATTCAATCATTTTAGTAAAAGAGAAAAAAGGGGGGGGGGGGGGGGGAATCAAGCGTTTTTTATTGGACAGTCCATGGGTACCGTTAGTGTAATAATGTACCACTCAAAGAAAGGTGGTGGGAAAAAAAAAAAGATGTATATCATTTTGTTGTGATAAGCAGTGATAAAGTTATTGGCGAATGAATGGGAGGAGCGCCGAAATATGAAAATTACTTGAATGCATAAGTTGAATATACACTGAAGGCTGAACTGCTTAAAGTGGACCTGAACTCTTGAACAGGACTGAAAAAAATACATACAGAATCAATTTATTTTCGCCAAGTAAGTTTGCACCTACAAGGAATTTGTCTTGGCAGTTGCTTAACAAACACAAACAAAAACAATACAAGGACAGACAGTGTGAATATTACAAGTTAAGGACATTATAAGTATAGTGGCAGTAAGCAATATGAGAATTGTTCATTTACAATTCTGTGCTGATTACTATCAAGTCCTAGCAGCTCTAACGTGGTTCAGCATTAAGTATGGCTACCGCTTGAGGAAAAAAGCTGTTCCTGTGTCTGGAGGTTTTGGTAGCGATTGACCGGAATCTTACTCCTGAAGGCATGCGCTGGAAGATGGAGTGAGCTGGGTGAGAGGGGTCAGAGGCAATTTTGGTTGCTCTCTTTCAGCACCTGCTAGCGTAAAGATCCTGCAGGGAAGGTAAGCTACAGCCAATTATCCTTTCCGCTGATCGGATGACGCGCTGCAGCCTCCCCTTTTCTAATGCTGAGCAGGAGCCGAACCATACAGTCATAGATGATGTTATGGTGGATTTGATGATTGCAGTGTAGAACTGCACCATTAGATTTTGAGGTAGGCCAAACTTTTTCAGCTGCCGTAGATGGTACATTCTCTGTTGCGCTTTCTTGACAATAGTGGCAGGGTTGTTGTCCCATTTTAAGTCGTTTGAGATCGTGGACCCAAGAAACTTGAATGACTCTACTTGGGTTATTGTGGATCCATTTATGGTTAAGGGGAGGTGCTGGGGGGAGATCTCCTAAAGTCTATTATCATCTCCATAGTTTTGAGAGCATTTAGTTCCAAGTTGTTGCTGCTGCACCAGGAGGAAAGCTGTCCCACCACATGCCTATATGCAGACTCATCCCCGTTTTGTACGAGACCAATTACTGTTGTGTCATCTGCAAACTTCAGAACCTTAACAGATGGATCTGTGGAGATGCAGTCATTGGTGTAAAGTGAGTAGAGCAGTGGGGAAAGCACACAGCCCTGGGGTGCACCAGTACTGACTGTCAGAGAGCTTGATGTGTGTTTACCAAGTCTAACACGCTGTCTTCTGTCGGTTAAGAAGTCGGTTATCCATTTGCAGATGGATTCAGGTATGTGTAGCTGGGAGATCTTGCTGTGTAGCAGAGATGGCATTATGGTATTAAATGCAGAGCTGTAATCTAGCTGTAATCTATAAATAAAATCCATACAATCCATACAGAAATGCATCTGTAAACTAATCTCTCCCCTGTGTCACATGACTGCCGATGGCAGATAAGGCCATTTGAAAGCACAGGCTGTAAACAATATGCCTGCTGCCATGAATCAGGAAGTAGAAATGGTTCAGATTTATTTTAGGATTTGTATCAGCTGTAACAAAGACATGTTTTTTGGTTAAAGGTCATTATGCTGTTGGGTATCTTTTAGAGCAGAGAGTATGTTCAGAGTTCAGGTCTGGCTTGTACACATTTCCAACAACGCTCCCGACTAATCTAACGACATGACCAACCGCACGACTAAGCGACTGCACAACTTGTAATTTCTGCGCATCAAGCAACTGAACGACCAACTCATATGCGATATGGCTGCATTCAAAACAAGTACAAAGTAGTTCAAACAACTTGTACACACGTGGCCAACTGCATGATATCAGCCCAACAGTTGTGTGAGTTGAACCATCAGTTGGATCAGGCAAACCGCCTGTTATCAGCTGCTTTAGTCATCTGGTACACGTACACACACCCAACTATCGTCCAACAGACCAAGTCTAAGTAAGTGATAGTCTGGCAGAATAGGTGCACGTGTGTATGAGCCTTAAAGCCAGTGGGTACCACTTTAAAAATAAAAAAAAAGTCAGATACTCACCTAAGGAGAGGGAAGGCTCGGTCCTAATGAGCCTTCACTCTCCTCTCCCGGTGCCCTCGGTGCTGCGCTGGCTCCACCGCTCGCGTCTGCCGCAGCAGGAACTTCGGAGGTCTTCGGGAGCACTCGGGCTTCCGAAGACGGGCCGCTCTATACTACGCACGCGCGATTGAGTCATAGAGGACGCTCGCGCATGCGTAGTATGGAGTGGCCCGTCTTCGGCAGCGGAAGTGGCAGTATTTGACCGAACTGGTCGAATACTGCTACGGTCGAATACTGCTACCGGGCACCGGGAGAGGAGAGGGAAGGCTCATTAGGACTGAGCCTTCCCTCTCCTTAGGTGAGTATCTGACTTTTTGATTTTTAAAGTGGTACACATTCACTTTAACAGTGCAACATTGCAGTTCTATAGATTTTCAGTAGCTTTCACTGTGAACGATACTGAAAATCTATGTGCAGTGTGTAGAGGGATTATATCCCTCCCTGATCAAAACAGAGAGGGACTGATCTGCTGCATATATGTTAAAACAGTTCCGGGAAATTTAGGCGCAGAGAGAAGCTGAAAAAACGTCTTTCCCTGCGGTGGCAAATTTCCAGGCGACGCCAATTACTATTCCCCCTCCAAGGTGCCATACAGTGGGGGTAAGATGCAATCCGGCTTCCAGCTATTCCTGGCATCCGACTTGCGCTGCTTTTATCGTAATTTTGGCTCCGTCTTTTGCCGGCGCCCAAATGACTAAGTGCCGCTATTGCCTTAATTCACATTACGACCAGTGACGGGTCCCAAATGTCCTCAGCCGAGGCCTTTTTACCTAACTGGTGATCTGTCTGCCACATTGGGTGGCAATCTATACGTGCATAGCCACCGTAAAACATCACGGTCTCGGTGAAATACTGCATTCGGCAGTGTAGAAGTTGAATTTACATAGACTATTTCCTATTGTAATAGATCATAGAATGTATTTCATTCTACATGGGGGGCAGCACTAATAGTGCGACGGCACTTCCTGTTCTGCAAGGTACGCAGCCGAATCCCGGAAGGTGTGCCATGCAAGGCTATGGGATTTGCTGCAACTCGCGCGGAAAAATGCTGCTATGTTGGCCAAATCGCTATGGCATGCTTTATCCCCTATGGCAGAGGAAATTACATCAGGATTTAGCAAATCCTGATGTAAAATATGGCAAATGCCGGGAACGGTTTTTTCTATATTTACTATATAGAATTCACTGAAATCAAAATGTGGACAGTGCAATACATGTGTTATGTAAGTAGAGCAAGTATTTATGGGCAGCACTGTGGCGTAGTGGTTAGCGCTCTCGCCTTGCAGCGCTGGGTCCCCGGTTTGAATCCCAGCCAGGTCAACATCTGCAAGGAGTTTGTATGTTCTCCCTGTGTCTGCGTGGGTTTCCTCCCACATCCCAAAAACATACAGATAAGTTCATTGGCTTCCCCTAAAAATTGTCCCTAGACTTCCATACATACACTACACGATACATACATAGACATAAGACTATAGCAGGGATTAGATTGTGAGCCCCTCTGAGGGACAGTTGAGTGACAAGACAATATATACTCTGTACAGCGCTGCATAAGAGGTCGGCGCTATATGAGAGAGAGAGAGAGAGAGAGAGAGAGAGAGAGAGAGAGAGAGAGAGAGAGAGAGAGAGAGAGAGAGAGTGTGTTTTCTCCTGGGATAGTATGGCTGTCCCTGCTGCTTTAAAGGCAACTTTTTGTATTCGTCTATCATTATATGGGAAATGGATGTGTGCTGCAGAAAGTGTGATGCCTTGCACCGCGTATGAAAATTCCCATTTGATGGAAATTACTATATTCATTCGTTGGTTTCACTTTTAATGCAAAAATTTTCATTGCAAAGGCTTACTAAGTGGAAATGGGACCTAATTACTGAATACTTTAGACTAGTTTGAGACCCATTTTACTGAATATCGTCCGCATTTGTAAAATCTTTAGTAAATAAAAAAAAAAAAAAAAAAAATCAGAAGTACCAAATGCAGTATTTGATTTATCAAATGGCCCTTAAAGGACACATCCAAGGAGCACAAAAATAAAATCCACTTACCTGGGGCTCCCTCCAGCCGTCCAGTGCCCTCGCCGCAGCTCTGCGCCCATGGCCCAGGCTCCCCTCCGGCGCAAGATTCCTACTGCGCAAGCACCAGCGGCTCTCAGAGTCGCGCTGACGTCATCCAGACTGTACAATCCAGGTGACGTCAGCGAGACTCAGTGAGCCACACACTCGACCTGGTGAGGTCGGCATCTGCATCGGAAGGGACCAGGAGCCACCGGAGCTGCGGCGAGGGCACAGGACGGCTGCCAGGGGCTGGAGGAAGCCCGAGGTAAGTGGATTTTTTATTTCTATCCTACTTCTAACCTCCCATTGACACCAGTCATGTGACGTTGCATGTACCAGCCGGACGGAAGATGGATCGTAGAACGCTCGTCGTAAGGGGGATGTCGCTGGATCCATCTTCCTCCGTCGGTTGGTCAGTGAATTGAGGACCATGTGTAATTTGGAGCCCCAGCTCCTGAGATCTGGCAAGTCGTACTCCTGTATAGAGTTTTCATGTTATATGCACCATCTGTGTGCAGTAACTACCAGAGACAGGATCCCGCATGAGTGGGAAACAAGGAGATAACAGGGCCTATTTCTGTAGCACTCACCGCAATGCTGAGGAAGTCTGAGAAGTCTGTGGTCCTCCTCTTACAGCACGACCAGCCCTGTTTACATGAGAGCAGAGACAAGTCACAACACAGCCACATTCCAGGAAATCTCCTAACCAATCCAACTATAACAGTATCCCCCCCATCCCTCATACCTTCAGAGCATCATGGAACACGGGCACTCCGGGGTGATACGTACACGACCCTGCAACACAGAGCAACACAATCACAAGGCAGGCCAAGGAGTGCTGAGCCAATCCCCTGAAGCATACTAACATACAAAGAGTCACCCAACAGGGATTGAGTCTCGATCCCTTGGGCAACAGTGTAAAGGCTCATACACACATCAGACTATAGTCTTTGGAAAATGAAAGATCACAATCTTACCACCCTTCATGTAGTATGAGAGCCATACGTTCACAGTATTTTCTATGAAGCTGAACTCCTAAACAGGAAAAAACTCTTTGCAAGATGCTGCACACACAGATACTGTACAGACACAAAAGATCAGTATCTGCAAAAGATCTGTTCCTGCCAAAGATCCGTTCCTGCAAAATGCATTCATAGTCTATGAGATCTGCAGATCATCATACACACCTTGTTTAACTGACATTCATCTGCAGATCAGACAATAATCTGCAGATCTGAAAATCCATCCTGGTGGATCCGATCTGCAGATGAATGTCTGTTAAACAAGGTGTGTATGATGATCTGCAGATGATTGTCTGTTAAACAAGGTGTGTATGATGATCTGCAGATATCAGACTATGAATGCATTTTGCAGGAACGGTTCTTTTGCAAGAACAGATCTTTTGCAGATACTGATCTTTTGAATGTGTACAGCATCTTTGTATGCAGCATCTTGCAAACATTTTTGTTTGATGTGGAGTTCAGCTCCATAGAATAGACTGTGTAGAGTATGTCTCTCATTCTACATGGAAGGGGGAGAAATTGGTCTGTGATCATTCATTTTCCAAAGACTGTGGTCTGATGTGTGTATGAGCCTTAAGGCTGAGGCTGTACAGACATGATGCTCGAGATGGGTTCTGTTGCTATGGTGAGGAGGGAAGAGTGCAGAACGGAAAGGGCAGAGGGAGTAAAGAGAACGATGACCTCGGCCTTGACGATCCACTAGGTTGAATGCCGGCCTAGGCCCAGAGGGGTCCACTGTATACACACTAGAATCTTGGCAGAGGAAGCCCCCACTGCCCACCTCAGAAGAAAACAGTCTAATAAATGTGGCTGTGACTTTAACCTCCTTGCCGGTTATCCCGAACTCAGTTCGGGGTAACCTGTGCAGGAGGATTTCTCAGGCCCCGCTGGGCCGATTTGCATAATTTTTTTCCCTACACGCAGCTAGCACTTTGCTAGCTGCGTGTAGTACGCGATCGCCGCCGATTCGCCGCTACCCGCCGCGCCGCCAGAGCCCTGCGCAGCCTGGCCAATCAGTGCCAGGCAGCGCTAAGGGGCGGATCGGGATTCCCTCTGACGTCACGACATCCTTGACGTCGGTGACGTCATCCCGCCCGGTCGCCATGGCGACCGGGGAAGCCCTGCAGGAAATCCCGTTCTCAACGGGATTTCCTGCATACTCTGATCGCCGAAGGCGATCGGAGTGGGTGGGGTGATGCCGCCGCTTAGCGGCTATCATGTAGCGAGCCCTGGGCTCGCTACATGATTTAAAAAAATAAAAATTAAAAAAAAGTGCGGCGCTGCCTCCTTGCCGGATTTTTAGACCGGCAAGGAGGTTAAAGGGCAACTGAACTGAGAGGGATATGGAGGCTGCCATATTCATTTCTTTTTAAGCAATACCAGTTGCCTGGCTATCCCACTGATCCTCTGCTTCTAATACCTTTAGCCACAGACCCTGAACAAGCATGCAGCAGATCAGGTGTTTTGGACATTATTGTCAGATCTAACAAGATTAGCTGCATGCTTGTTTCTGGTGTGATTCAGACACTACTGCACCCAAATAGATCAGCAGAGCTGCCGGGCAACTGATATTGTTTAAAAGGAAATAAATATGGCAGCCTTCATATTCCTCTCACTTCAGTTGTGCTTTAAGCCTAGACTCTAGGCTAGACTAAGTACACAACCATATTTCTTTCATTTTAAACAATACCAGTTGCCTGGCAGTCCTGCTGACCCATTTGGCTGCAGTAGTGTCTGAATAACACCAGAAACAAGCAATGCAGCTAATCCAGTCTGACTTCAGTTAGAAACATCTGATCTGCATGCTTGTTCTGATTTCCGATCGATGTTTCTCAGAAAATTGCATTGTGTGTACCTAGCATTAGAGACACATGATTAGGAGGACTGCCAGGCAACTGGTAGCATGCAGCAGATCAGGTATGTAAAGCGGGAGGCCTCTGTATTGTACACTATAGTTACAATACAGGACTGATGTGTGTAGTGGGAGGGGGGGGGAGGCTGTATTACATGCTGCAGGTACAGTACAGGACTGGTGTGTGTAGTGGGAGGTCCCCTGTATTATATACTGCAGGTACAGTACAGGACTGGTGTGTGTAGTAGGGGGTCCCCTGTATTACATACTGCAGGTACAGTACAGGACTGGTGTGTGTAGTGGGAGGTCCCCTGTATTATATACTGCAGGTACAGCACAGGACTGGTGTGTGTAGTGGGGGACCCCTGTATTATATACTGCAGGTACAGTACAGGACTGGTGTGTGTAGTGGGGATCCCCTGTATTATATACTGCAGGTACAGCACAGGACTGGTGTGTGTAGTGGGAGGTCCCCTGTATTATATACTGCAGGTACAGTACAGGACTGGTGTGTGTAGTGGGGGGTCCCCTGTATTACATACTGCAGGTACAGTACAGGACTGGTGTGTGTAGTGGGGGGTCCCCTGTATTATATACTGCAGGTACAGCACAGGACTGGTGTGTGTAGTGGGGGGTTCCCTGTATCACATACTGCAGGTACAGCACAGGACTGGTGTGTGTAGTGGGAGGTCCCCTGTATTATATACTGCAGGTACAGCACAGGACTGGTGTGTGTAGTGGGGGTCCCCTGTATTACATACTGCAGGTACAGTACAGGACTGGTGTGTGTAGTGGGGGACCCCTGTATTATATACTGCAGGTACAGTACAGGACTGGTGTGTGTAGTGGGGGTCCCCTGTATTATATACTGCAGGTACAGCACAGGACTGGTGTGTGTAGTGGGGGGTCCCCTGTGTTATATACTGCAGGTACAGCACAGGACTGGTGTGTGTAGTGGGAGGTCCCCTGTATTATATACTGCAGGTACAGTACAGGACTGGTGTGTGTAGTGGGGGACCCCTGTATTATATACTGCAGGTACAGCACAGGACTGGTGTGTGTAGTGGGAGGTCCCCTGTATTATATACTGCAGGTACAGTACCGGACTGGTGTGTGTAGTGGGGGGTCCCCTGTATTATATACTGCAGGTACAGTACAGGACTGGTGTGTGTAGTGGGGGGTCCCCTGTGTTATATACTGCAGGTACAGCACAGGACTGGTGTGTGTAGTGGGAGGTCCCCTGTATTATATACTGCAGGTACAGTACCGGACTGGTGTGTGTAGTGGGAGGTCCCCTGTATTATATACTGCAGGTACAGTACAGGACTGGTGTGTGTAGTGGGGGACCCCAGTATTATATGCAGCAGGTACAGTACAGGACAGGTGTGTGTAGTGGGGGGTCCCCTGTATTACATACTGCAGGTACTGCACAGGACTGGTGTGTGTAGTGGGAGGTCCCCTGTATTATATACTGCAGGTACAGTACAGGACTGGTGTGTGTAGTGGGGGACCCCTGTATTATATACTGCAGGTACAGCACAGGACTGGTGTGTGTAGTGGGGGTCCCCTGTATTACATACTGCAGGTACTGCACAGGACTGGTGTGTGTAGTGGGAGGTCCCCTGTATTACATACTGCAGGTACAGCACAGGACTGGTGTGTGTAGTGGGGGACCCCTGTATTATATACTGCAGGTACAGCACAGGACTGGTGTGTGTAGTGGGGGTCCCCTGTATTACATACTGCAGGTACTGCACAGGACTGGTGTGTGTAGTGGGAGGTCCCCTGTATTATATACTGCAGGTACAGTACAGGACTGGTGTGTGTAGTGGGGGGACCCCTGTATTACATACTGCAGGTATAGTATAGGACTGGTGTGTGTAGTAGGGGATCCCCTGTATTATATACTGCAGGTACAGCACAGGACTGGTGTGTGTAGTGGGGGTCCTCTGTATTACATACTGCAGGTACAGCAGAGGACTGGTGTGTGTAGTGGGGGTCCTCTGTATTACATACTGCAGGTACAGTACCGGACTGGTGTGTGTAGTGGGGAGTCCCTTGTATTATATACTGCAGGTACAGTACAGGACTGGTGTGTGTAGTGGGGGGGGGGGGGGGTTCCCTGTAATATACTGCAGGTACAGCACAGGACTGGTGGGGTGGGAGTGACAGCTGTGTCCCCTGTATTATATGCAGCAGGTACAGTAAAGGACTGGTGTGTTTAGTGGGGGTCCCCTGTATTATATGCAGCAGGTACAGTACCGGACTGGTGTGTGTAGTGGGGAGTCCCTTGTATTATATACTGCAGGTACAGTACAGGACTGGTGTGTGTAGTGGGGGGGGGGGGGTTCCTTGTAATATACTGCAGGTACAGCACAGGACTGGTGGGGTGGGAGTGACAGCTGTGTCCCCCTGTATTATATGCAGCAGGTACAGCACAGGACTGGTGTGTGTAGTGGGGGTCCCCTGTATTACATACTGCAGGTACAGCACAGGACTGGTGTGTGTAGTGGGGGTCCTCTGTATTACATACTGCAGGTACAGCACAGGACTGGTGTGTGTAGTGGGTGTCCTCTGTATTACATACTGCAAGTACAGTACAGGACTGGTGTGTGTAGTGGGGGGGGGGGGGGTTCCTTGTAATATACTGCAGGTACAGCACAGGACTGGTGGGGTGGGAGTGACAGCTGTGTCCCCCTGTATTATATGCAACAGGTACAGTACCGGACTGGTGTGTGTAGTGGGGAGTCCCTTGTATTATATACTGCAGGTACAGTCCAGGACTGGTGTGTGTAGTGGGGGGGGGGGGGTTCCCTGTAATACACTGCAGGTACAGCACAGGACTGGTGGGGTGGGAGTGACAGCTGTGTCCCCCTGTATTATATGCAGCAGGTACAGTACCGGACTGGTGTGTGTAGTGGGGAGTCCCTTGTATTATATACTGCAGGTACAGTCCAGGACTGGTGTGTGTAGTGGGGGGGGGGGGTTCCCTGTAATATACTGCAGGTACAGCACAGGACTGGTGGGGTGGGAGTGACAGCTGTGTCCCCCTGTATTATATGCAGCAAGTACAGTACAGGACTGGTGTGTGTAGTGGGGGTTCCCTGTAATATATACTGCAGGTACATTAAAGGACTGGTGTGTTTAGTGGGGGTCCACTGTATTACATACAGCAGGTACAGTACAGGACTGGTGTGTGTAGTGGGGGTCCACTGTATTACATACAGCAGGTACAGTACAGGACTGGTGTGTGTAGTGGGGGGTTCCCTGTATTATATACTGCAGGTACAGTACAGGACTGGTGTGGTGGGGTGGGAGTGACAGCTGTGTCCCCCTGTCTCCTGCAGTAACACCCCCCTGTCACCGCACATCACACGCAGGTTGCTCTCACCCTCAGTGTTGGTGTCGGAGTCGAAGCGCTGGCCGCAGCCCCGGTTGTAGCACGGCATGGACATGGTGACACCAGCAGCTGCTGCTGAGGGATGAACAGCTCGTTTCCTTCCGGAAAGCGGCGGCCACTGTGCTCGGGAAGTTTCGCGAACCTTCCGCGCATGCGCATACAGTCAGCCTCCCTCCTTCCTCTTCATAGTCCTCAGCATGGCGGCCGCTACTGGAGACAGGTTTATCGTCTAGTGCCCTCCAGCGTGAGCAGCAGGCATTGTCTCCAGTCGCCGGAGCTTACTCCGTGCATTGTAACGGCTCCCTGACCTCGCCAAGATGGCGGCCGTAGTGTGGAGTCACTGCAGAGAGCAGCTGGTGCTCTAGCGTCTGCTCCTCTGTAGAGAGTGGCAGAGGAAAGAACGTTGTACAGGGATATTTTCCTCTCCATTTTTTTAATAATTAATAGTTAATCTTTAGAGTGCCAGTCGTTTTTTTAAGCTACATGCCAGCCAGTGCCAGCTATGTTTCAACTGTGTTAGTGGACCTGAACTCAGAACTTCCTCTCTGCGCCAAAAGATAAGCAACAACATAATAACTTTTAATGAAAAAAAATGCAAATTAGCTGTTCTGCCTTGGTAATTTATAGCCACCCGGGAAGCATTAGGGCTTACTGAAGAGGCCAGCGAGTGTCCCCTCTTTAATAAATCCATTGGGGGGGGGGGGCACCTACCTACCTAACCTATACTGGGGGGCACCTACCTACCTAACTAACTAACCTATACTGGGGGGCAGCTACCTAATCTAACCTATACTGGGGGGGGCAGCTACCTAACCTATACTGGGGGACAGCTACCAATCTAACCTATACTGGGGGGCAGCTACCTAATCTAACCTATACTGGGGGGCAGCTACCTAATCTAACCTATACTGGGGGGCAGCTACCTAATCTAACCTATACTGGGGGGCAGCTACCTATCTAACCTATACTGGGGGGCACCTACCTAATCTAACCTATACTGGGGGGAAGCTACCAATCTAACCTATACTGGGGGGCAGCTACCTATCTAACCTATACTGGGGGGCAGCTACCTATCTAATCTATATGGGGGGGGGGGTAGCTACCTACCTAACCTATACTGGCGCTTCCCGTATTTTTTTTTTTTTTTGGGAGGGGGGGGGGGGGGGGGGTCGGTAAATTATCCGCACCTGCTGTCAAATACCCTAGCTACCCTAGCTGGGTGGCATGCAAAAGTAGCCGGGTGGCAAATCGATGTGGGAATGCAGGTCCGGCACAACTCCACTTACAGCATAGGAGGAGGATGAGGAGGCGGGTGCTCATCAAAATTAGCCGGGTGGAGCACCCGGCTAAAAGAGCCTGGGGAGAACACTGTAGCCTAGTTTTTTTTAGTAATATGAATTATCTGCATATTTCAAGTCGAGTAGAGAGTTGGCACTGAGCCAAAATTTCATATGAATCGCCTTTAGATGTCCATGGCACAGGAATATGGGGGGACAAAAACGCCTATAGATGTCCGCGGCTCACAAGTTGTTCTGTACGATAACACCTATAGACATCTCTGGAAAAGGAATATGGGCAAACAAAGATGCCTATAGATATCCGTGACAGGTACAAGAAGTTTTGTACTAAAACAACTTTAGCTGTCTGTGGCGTCTGGATCCGTAAAAACACAAAAAAATCTATATTTATTTATTGTATTTATAAAGCGCCAACATATTACGCAGCGCTTGACATTAGTTAGGGTTACAGACAATATTTAGGGTGACATACAGCAATAAGACAATACAGGAATACATGCAAACCAGATCACGCAGCACAGTATGGGCTTGATTCACTAAACCATGGTAACTTAAATATCACACCTTATCAAAGATATCACACCTTATGAAAAGATATCACACCTTATCAAAGATATCACACCTAATCAAAGTTAACACGCCTTATCAGAGTAGCATAGTGAACGCTACGAACCCGCAGGGGCTCAGGACAGGTCGAGTGCCATTGCCAATTAGCAGGCATAAGTTCGTAGCGCTTGCTATGCTACTCTGATAAGGCGTGTTAACTTTGATAAGGTGTGATATCTTTTCATAAGGTATGTTCTTTGATAAGGTGTGATATTTGAGTTATCACGGTTTAGTGCACGCATGGGCAAACTTGGCCCTCCAGCTGTTGAGGAACTACAAGTCCCACAATGCATTGCAGGAGTCTGACAGCCGCAGTCATGACTCATAAAGGCAAATGCATTGTGGGATTTGTAGTTCCTTAACAGCTGGAGGGCCAAGTTTGCCCATGCCTGGTTTAGTGAATCAAGCCCAATGAGTACAAGGTAATGCTTCGTCAGTCACTGGATGGGAGCATGGAGATTAGGCAAGTCGAGTTCACTCAGATCAATAGGATGGGGGAACAGTAATGGAGGTGCTTGAACTGGTAGGAGACATAAGGAGGAGGACCTTGCCTGAAGGCTTGCAATCTAGAGGGAGAGGTAGGGACGCGAAAAGGTAGGGGGCCAGAGTTCAGCTGCAGGTTTAGAGCACTAGTGAGGGGGGATAGGCCAGAGTGAAAAAGTGAGTGTTGAGGACCTTCTTGAAGATTTTGAAGGGGGAACCCTAATGGGGAGAGGTAGGGAGTTCCATAGTGTTGGCGCAGTTCTTGAGAAGTCCTGGAAGCGTACATGGGATTGGGTGATGCAGAGACAGTCAGGCAACATTCATTGGAGGAGCGGAGTGAGCGTGTGTGTACCTCTGGGTAAGATTGGAAATGTAGGTTGGACAGGTTTTGTGGACAGATTTGTAGGTCAGAGACAGTATTTTAAATCTGATTCTGGACTGGATAGGAAGCCAGTGGAGGGATTCACAGAGGGGAGCCACTGTGGTGGAGCGATGGGAGCAGTGGATAATTCTGGCTGCCACATTCATGATGGACTGCAGCGGGGCAATTCGGGTCATAGGGAGACCAGACAGAAGGGCGTTTCAGTAGTCTAGGTGGGAAATTATGAGGGCATGGATGAGGAGTTTGGTGGTGGAGAGGTCAGGAAAGGGCGGATCTTGCAGATGTTACGGAGGTGGAAGTTGCAGGACTTTGTGAGGTTTTGGATGTGGGTGGTGAAGGAGAGTGCGAAGTCCAGGGGGACACCCAGACAGCAATCTAAAGTGTTAAAACTGTTGTTGAGGACTTTTTGTTTTCTCTGGAGTCGGAGGGAATGACAGATATTAAAGGGAAGGTCCAAGCAAAAAAAAAAATGAGTTTCACTTACCTGGGGCTTCTACCAGCCCCATGAAGCCATCCTGTGCCCTCGTAGTCACTCACTGCTGCTCCAGTCCCCCGCTGGCAGCTTTCTGACCTCAGAGGTCAGGGCCGAATTGCGTACATTTTTACACATTCCCGCTAGTGCAGGAACATTAACGCATACATTTTTACGCGTTAGTGGTGCAACGCGTACATTTTTGTTCCTGCACTAGCTGGAATGCGTAAAAATGTATGCAATGTGGCCCTCACCTCCGAGGTCAGAAAGCTGCCAGCGGGGGACTGGAGCAGCAGTAAGTGACTACAAGGGCACAGGATGGCTACATGGGGCTGGTAGAAGCCCCAGGTAAGTAAAACTCATTTTTTTTTTTTGCTTGGACCTTCCCTTTAAAGAGAGTCTGAAGCCTAAAAAATACCTCTTTTTATTAGGCAGTCCTGTTCACCAATAAGGCCATAGCTGAAACGCCCCCAGTATAGATAGTATAGTTGCCCCCAGTATAGCTGGTATAGTTGACCCAGTGTAGCTAGTATAGTTGCCCCCAGTGTAGGTAGAATAGTTGGCCTCAGTATAGCAAGTATATTTGCCAGTATAGATAGTATATTATGTAGAAAGAACAGAGGCGCCAGCAGGATAAAATCAGGTAATAAAATGTTTAAAAGTGCTTTGGAGGCAGCGGTGGACTTACCTCCTGTAAGCAGACACTATAAACTGTCAGTTCAAATTTAAATAAATTTTATTGGCATACTCCAAGGGGTCGCAACGCGTTTCACAGGTGTAAACCTGCTTCCTCAGGCAATATAACATAGGAGCATACAACTAGGGACAAAGGCAAAAGTAGGTGTACATCAGAACCAAATCACTGTATAAAGATATAGTAAATAATATAGTAAATAAACATAGGCGTACCATATTAGTGTATTGTGTAATGTAGATAGAAACATATGCATGTATGCATGGTGTGTATGTGGGTATGGGTGGTGGTGGAAGTGTGGGGGGGGGGGGGACAAAAGGAAAACGGGGGGGTATTTGTGGGGGTATAGTGACGAATGATTATTTGTATGTGCAAACAGTATGAAAATTAAACGTATGCATCAAACATAATGGTATGGCCAAAAAATGTATGTGAAACAAGGGGGGGACCTGGGAGTATGTATGTGCAAACAGTATGAAAATAGTTGCAAAAGTATGCATCAAACATAATGGTATGGCCAAAAAATTATGTGAAACAAGGGGGGGGGGGGGGGACCTGGGAGTATGTATGTGCAAACAGAATGAAAATAGTTGCAAACGTATGCATCAAACATTATGGTATGGCCAAAAAATGTTTGTGAAACAAGGGGGGAGGGGGGTACCTGGGAGAAGAGCTTATATGGTGGTGATAGGGATGGGGGGGGGGGGAAGCTGATCAATACAAAGTAATCTAAAATGGACCTGAGCATAAAACAGGTCTAGGTGGATAATGGTGTGAATAGTAAGATAGGCAGAGATGAATTAAACAAAAATTGGTCAAGCACTTACCAGTAAAAGGTCCGGGTAACACCTGGCGCCTCAGTGCCAAGGTGTCCAAAAACTGTGGATTAAATAGTGTGATAGCCACGCCTCCTGTCCAATCAGGGAGTGGGGCGGTGTGGTGGTTTCCCTCCAGAATGGGGGAGTGTTGCTGATTGGATGTGACAAAAGAGGAAGTGCCTTAGTGGCCATATTGCTCCAGGGCATCTTGCCCATAGTTTGTAAAGAGTAAAGTATGGGCTACTAATGAAGCCCAGGTCTATAATACTTTCACCATGAGGATAAATAAAGGGAAGGATTTGTTATGCAAAGGTGAAATTACATTAAATGTACAACATAGAAAAGGAAAAAAGCACGGATGTGTGTATATGTGTGATGTGGGGTATCACAATGGTGGTATACTGACCCCTGCTGGACACACACACAAAAAAAAAAAAAAAAATTAACAGGAAGATATAAGATATCTTAACAGGATTAATTAACAGGAAGATATAAGATATGGGAAAATGTATCGCCACCAACCTAAAAGGTAGGTCACGTTTTTATCCTGTAGCCTCCAAAGGTAATTATATTGATACCTTTTATTCTCTTGTGCTTCACGACCTACAACAGATCCACAGAGACACACCTTTTTCTGCATCCAATCTTAACCATTCTCAAAAATCAGCCATGAAAACATTACAAAATAACCACAATTTAGTTATAAAACCGGCAGACAAAGGGGGAGGGATTGTCATTTTAAACAGAAAAGATTATCTAGAAGAGGCAGAGCGATTACTAGGTGACACTCGTTACTATGAGACCTTGGACACAGATCCCACTAGTCTACTCAACAATACTTTGAAATCATTTATCAATGACGCATTGCTCAATAATATCATCACCAAAAACGAAAGAAATTTTATCATCAACACACAACCAAAACCCCCATTCTTTTATTACCTACCGAAAATTCACAAAAGTCTTTCTAAACCACCTGGCCGTCCTATCATCTCCGGCATAAATTCCCTCACCAGCAATCTGTCACAATTCCTCGACCAACACCTACAGAATCATGTACAGTCCCTAGATTCCTATCTCAAAGACTCCTCACATCTCATACAACTACTCAGCTCCATGACCTGGCAACCTGATTATTGGTGGCTCACATGCGATGTCACCTCTTTATATACAAACATACCCCATTCTTACGGTCTATCAGCTATCCAATATTTTTTGTCATCTAATCCACTAATGCCACAGAGCCAACAGTCCTTTCTAATCCAATGCACTGAATTTATTCTGAACAATAATATTTTTACATTCATGGACAAAATATACCATCAAACCAACGGCACAGCTATGGGGTCGTCGTTCGCCCCTTCCTATGCAAATCTATCTATGGGTCTCTTTGAAGTACAAAAAATGAAATATAATAATCCATTTTCACAGAACATCATTTTCTATAAACGCTACATAGATGACTTAATATTTATCTGGAAAGGTAACGCCTCCACCATCTCATTATTCATAGATTACCTCAATTCAAACGCAGCAGGCCTTCAGTTCACGTCCCACCAACACCCCGATACCATAGAATTTCTCGATCTAACACTATTCATCGACTCAAATTGCATAAAAACAAAAACGTATTTTAAACCAGTTGATGCAAATAACTACATCCATTTCGAAAGTTTTCACTACCACCCCTGGACCACCAATACACCATACAGTCAATTCAAGAGAATTCATAGAAATTGCACAGATCTACATGACTACAACACCCAATCCGAAATACTCACAAAAAAATTCCTGGCCCGCAAATACCCCAAAAAACTAATAAAAGACGCCAAATTCAGAGCTAAGGTCCACAAGCTCCACACCACATCACCCAAGACCAACAGCCCCACTAAAGACAGCTACCCTCGTTTCATCACACGGTTCAATGCTCAGCATCCTCAAATTCGATCCATTTTAAATAACAGATGGGAGATACTACTACAGGATCCCTACCTTCGTCCATTACTACCACCTACACCAGCCATCACTATAGACGAGCGCCCAATCTACGTAACATCTTGGCCCCTAGTCGCCCTACGCCCAATATCAAAGACCATAAATCCACAAAAACAATTAACACCAGGATGTGCTCCCTGTAATAATGCCAGATGTTTAGCATGTACTTTCATTAATACTACCACTAAGTTTACTTCCATCCACTATTATTGAATACCAGGATAAAGGAACACATCACATGTACTTCTAGATACGTTATTTATGTCATATCATGTCCTTGCCACCTCCAGTACGTTGGCCGTACCACCCAACCGGCACGAAGTAGAATAGGCCAACACAAACGTAATATACTAAAAAACTTCCCACTACACAGCGTTTCTAGACACTTTAGCACCCACCACAACAGCGACCCAAGTCTATTTCACATCACTCTTATAGAAAGTGTACACCAAAATACCTTGGATGCTTTTGAACGTTTAAAACCAGAGAAATGTTTTGGATACAAATGTTGAGAACCCTTGTCCCCGAGGGCCTCAACGAACAATTAGAGAAAATCTATTGATCCAAATCTACCGCACAAAATAACCTTTTTATGCTAGTCGCCTCTTTTATCATACCTTCTCTCTTAATTTTAATGTTAATGTTCTGTTTTATCTTTATTATTATTCTTTTTATTATTATTATTATTTTGTCAGCATTTATTCCATACGCCAATGTTTTATCTATGCTTGCATCCTGATTGTATTTTAATTTTCCTTACTCACATCAGATACTGTAATTTATACAGATTTTTATCATTTTCTAATTCATTATACTATACGACACTACTCCTAACAATATCATGGATTCTCATCTATATCTTCCTGTTAATTTTTTTTTTTTTTTGTGTGTCCAGCAGGAGTCAGTATACCACCATTGTGATACCCCACATCACACATATACACACATCCGTGCCTTTTTCCTTTTCTTTTCTATGTTGTACATTTAATGTAATTCACCTTTGCATAACAAATCCTTCCCTTTTTTATCCTCATGGTGAAAGTATTATAGACCTGGGCTTCATTAGTAGCCCATACTTTACTCTTTACAAACTATGGGCAAGATGCCCTGGAGCAATATGGCCACTAAGGCACTTCCTCTTTTGTCACATCCAATCAGCAACACTCCCCCATTCTGGAGGAAACCACCACACCGCCCCACTCCTGATTGGACAGGAGGCGTGGCTATCACACTATTTAATCCACAGTTTTTGGACACCTTGGCACTGAGGCGCCAGGTGTTACCCGGACCTTTTACTGGTAAGTGCTTGACCAATTTTTGTTTAATTCATCTCTGCCTATCTTACTATTCACACCATTATCCACCTAGACCTGTTTTATGCTCAGGTCCATTTTAGATTACTTTGTATTGATCAGCTTCCCCCCCCCCCCCATCCCTATCACCACCATATAAGCTCTTCTCCCAGGTACCCCCCTCCCCCCTTGTTTCACAAACATTTTTTGGCCATACCATAATGTTTGATGCATACGTTTGCAACTATTTTCATTCTGTTTGCACATACATACTCCCAGGTCCCCCCCCCCCCCTTGTTTCACATAATTTTTTGGCCATACCATTATGTTTGATGCATACTTTTGCAACTATTTTCATACTGTTTGCACATACATACTCCCAGGTCCCCCCCTTGTTTCACATACATTTTTTGGCCATACCATTATGTTTGATGCATACTTTTGCAACTATTTTCATACTGTTTGCACATACATACTCCCAGGTCCCCCCCTTGTTTCACATACATTTTTTGGCCATACCATTATGTTTGATGCATACTTTTGCAACTATTTTCATACTGTTTGCACATACATACTCCCAGGTCCCCCCCTTGTTTCACATACATTTTTTGGCCATACCATTATGTTTGATGCATACGTTTGCAACTATTTTCATACTGTTTGCACATACAAATAATCATTTGTCACTATACCCCCACAAATACCCCCCCCCTCCCCCCGTTTTCCTTTTGTTCCCCCCCCCCCCACACTTCCACCACCACCCATACCCACATACACACCATGCATACATGCATATGTTTCTATATACATTACACAATACACTAATATGGTACGCCTATGTTTATTTACTATATTATTTACTATATCTTTATACAGTGATTTGGTTCTGATGTACACCTACTTTTGCCTTTGTCCCTAGTTGTATGCTCCTATGTTATATTGCCTGAGGAAGCAGGTTTACACCTGTGAAACGCGTTGCGACCCCCTTGGAGTATGCCAATAACATTTATTTAAATTTGAACTGACAGTTTATAGTGTCTGCTTACAGGAGGTAAGTCCACCGCTGCCTCCAAAGCACTTTTAAACGTTTTATTACCTGATTTTATCCTGCTGGCGCCTCTGTTCTTTCTACATAATATTAATTATCCACCCTGGGTGGAGGGGGATACCCCTTTTTTCCTGTCTACAGAGAGCAACTTCTTATTCCTGAGTGGGGACAGGATAATCTCCTCACCTGCCTTTACAGTGGTTGCCTTGGAGGTAACCCAGACTTGTGAGTATATATATTGTACTCTTTACATATATCCATTTTTTCAGTACTTACTACACTATATTGGGCTCTCGGTTTCCCTCTTCAGTATAGATAGTATAGATGCCCCCAGTATAGATAGTATAGTTGCCCCCAGTATAGATAGTATAGATGCCCCCAGTATAGATAGTATAGATGCCCCCAGTATAGATAGTATAGTTGCCCCCAGTATAGATAGTATAGTTGCCCCCAGTATAGATAGTATAGATGCCCCCAGTATAGATAGTATAGTTGCCCCCAGTATAGATAGTATAGTTGCCCCCAGTATAGATAGTATAGTTGCCCCCAGTATAGATAGTATAGTTGCCCCCAGTATAGATAGTATAGTTGCCCCCAGTATAGATAGTATAGATGCCCCCAGTATAGATAGTATAGTTGCCCCCAGTATAGATAGTATAGTTGCCCCCAGTATAGATAGTATAGTTGCCCCCAGTATAGATAGTATAGTTGCCCCCAGTATAGATAGTATAGTTGCCCCCAGAATAGATAGTATAGTTGCCCCCAGTATAGATAGTATAGTTGCCCCCAGTATAGATAGTATAGTTGCCCCCAGTATAGATAGTATAGTTGCCCCAGTAAAGCTATTATTATTATTATTTAGTATTTATATAGCGCCAACATATTACGCAGCGCTGTACAGTGTATATATATATATATATATATATCTTGTCACTAACTGTCCCTCAAAGGAGCTCACAATCTAATCCCTACCATTGCCATATATCTATATTATGTAGTGTAAGTACTGTAGTCTAGGGCCAATTTTAGGGGGAGCCAATTAAGTTATCCATATGGGTTTTTTTTGGAATGTGGGAGGAAACCGGAGTGCCCAGAGGAAACCCACGCAGACACGGAGAGAACATACAAACTCTTTTGCAGAAAGTGCCCTGGCTGGGATTCGAACCAGGGACCCAGCGCTGCAAGGTGAGAGAGCTAACCACTACGCCACCGTGCTGCCCACAGTATAGCTATTACTGTGGGCAGCACGGTGCTAGTATAGTTGCCCCAGTATAGCTATTATAGTTGCCCCCAGTGTAGGTAGAATAGTTGGCCTCAGTATAGCAAGTATATTTGCCCCCAGTATAGATACCCCCAGTATAGATAGTATAGTTGCCCCAGTAAAGCTAGTATAGTTGCCCCAGTATAGCTATTATAGTTGCCCCCAAGTGTAGGTAGAATAGTTGGCCCCAGTATAGCAAGTATATTTGCCCCCAGTATAGATAGTATATTTGCCCCCCAGTATAGATAGTATAGTTGCCCCAGTATAGCTAGTATAGTTGCCCCAGTGTAGGTATAATCGTTGGCCCCAGTATAGCAAGTTTAGTTGCCCCCAGTATAGATAGTATAGATACCCCCAGTATAGATAGTATAGTTGCCCCAGTAAAGCTAGTATAGTTGCCCCAGTATAGCTAGTATAGTTGCCCCAGTGTAGGTATAATCGTTGGCCCCAGTATAGCAAGTTTAGTTGCCCCCAGTATAGATAGTATAGATACCCCCAGTATAGAAAGTATAGTTGCCCCAGTAAAGCTAGTATAGTTGCCCCAGTATAGCTAGTATAGTTGCCCCCAGTGTAGGTAGAATCGTTGGCCCCAGTATAGCAAGTATAGTTGCCCCCAGTATAGATAGTATAGATGCCCCAGTATAGATAGTACAGTTGTCCAAGTATAGCTAGTATAGTTGCCCCAGTAAAGCTAGTATAGTTGCCCCAGGGGGCCAGACCCCCCCCCCCCCCCCCCCACTGGGTCCCCTCCTTTGAGCACTCTCCCGCTCCAGATATGCGGCAGGCAGTGGCGGCAGGCAGGGAATTACTTACCCTACTCTTGCATTCCAGGCGCTGGAACGCTGCGTCACCGTCACGTGCCACAGCTCTCCGACTTCAATGCCTGCTCTGCTTCCCCTTTTCACACTGCTGCTCATGGCCTCTGTGGGAGGCCTTTTTGACACCCCATAGCTGTCAGTCACCCAGTGTGGTGCCCCCCTGGCACCCAATGGACGGAACGCCCCTGGCCCTCCGGTGCATCTGTGTCAGCTTGAACACATCGCAATGCAGGGAGCATGTCATGTTCCATTGACTTTAATGGCCATTGCAATGAGCTGCGGTAGGAAAGGGTAATGGGATGCAAGGGTCAGGCATTGGTTGGTGGGTTGGTTAGGGTTATGCATTTTGCGATGGGGAATTATTTAAGGCTCGGCAGCAGCTGCGAGGTTGGGCAGGGTAAGACATTTTGTGGTGGGGGAATCAGTTCAGGTTAGGCATCAGTTGGGGGTAGGTTAGGGTAATGGTGGCCACACATATTATAATTTTTCTGTACAAATTTTACCAAATTTGATTAAAGGGACTCCGAGCAGTGCAGAAACTATGGAAAGATGCATATCATTTTAAAGCTCTCTTTCTCCTCTTTCCAATGATATATAACCGCCGCCCTACGCCTTTTAGTTTTCGCTATTTTCGCGATTGAAATTGCTGCAGCCGCGAATTTAATCGCAAAGAATTTATCGCAAAAATAGAGAAAACTAGAAGGTGTAGGGCGACGATTTAGGTGTCGCCAGAAAGAGGAGAAAGAGAGCTTTAAAATCATATCCATCTTTCCATAGTTACTTGTATTACACAGGAGGACACTTTCCCCAGTGTCAGCAGCTGCATTCCAGCAGAATGGAGCTGCTGACTTTAGGAAAAAGTCGACCTGTGTAATACAAGTAACTATGGAAAGATGGATATCATTTGAAAGCTCTCTT
Organism: Hyperolius riggenbachi; assembly: GCF_040937935.1. Taxonomy (NCBI): domain Eukaryota; kingdom Metazoa; phylum Chordata; class Amphibia; order Anura; family Hyperoliidae; genus Hyperolius; species Hyperolius riggenbachi. The sequence goes on from NC_090647.1 coordinate 51,961,626, forward strand.
TCTCCTCTTTCCAATGATATATAAACCCGCCACCATGTGCCTTTTAGTTTTCGCTATTTTCGCGATTGAAATTGCCACGGCCGCGATTTCAATCGCGAAAATAGAGAAAACTAAAAGGCGTAGGGCAACGATTTAGGTGTCGCCAGAAAGAGGAGAAAGAGAGCTTTAAAATGATATCCATCTTTCCATAGTTATATTGTATTACACAGGACGACAATGTAACTATGGAAAGATGGATATCATTTTAAAGCTCTCTTTCTCCTCTTTCTGGCGACACCTAAATCGTCGCCCTACACCTTTTAGTTTTCTCTATTTTCGCGATTGAAATCGCGGCCGTGGCAATTTCAATCGCGAAAATAGCGAAAACTAAAAGGCACATGGTGGCGGTTTTATATATCATTGGAAAGAGGAGAAAGAGAGCTTTCAAATGATATGCATCTTTCCATAGTTTCTGCACTGCTCGGAGTCCCTTTAAAACAGAGGACTGTGTGAAAAAAAAATCAATATTTTTTTTCGATCGATACATTCAACTGAAATTGTTGTTTTACTCAATTAAACTCATTTGGAAAGGTTGGAAAACTCAGATCAATTTTCGTCAGAAATTGAATGGTGTGTAGTGAGTTGTCCGAAAGTAATTCGACCTAATAATTTGAAGTTTACATTCAAGAGTAGAAAAACTTTATTTTACATTTTAAGTTTACATTCAAGAATAAAAGAAATTTGATTTTACATTTTAAATTTAGATTCAAGAATATAGAAACTTTATTTTTAAATTTTAAGTTTACATTCAAGAATAAAGAAACTTTATTTGTCAAAGTGACACATTCGATAGAATGTATTTCTTCACTGTAATAAATGTAGTGTTGTTGATTAAAATAAATGAGAAATAGATTTGTTGATGTAAGGTAATTTTTTTAAGGTTGTTTGTGTTGTGTGCCTTTATACATAGCAGTGATGTCACAGAGAGAACCCCATACACATCAGTGGTGTCACAGGGTACCCCTACACACAGGGCCGGATACACACAGGGCCGGATTTACCATAAGGCACTGTAGGCATGTGCCTACAGGCGCCTGATGATAGAAAGGCAGCTCACTCTCCTCCCTGAGTGCCTCTTTCCCTATGCAGAGTCATGAGCAGAGTGTAAAAGAGAGATTATTCACCCTGCTCACAGAATTCCGCTGGTGAGAGCGCTCTTCAATCAGGGGCACTTCTAGCTACTTAATATAGAGGATAGCTCTGGCTACCTAATTCTTGGGGGCACCTGTAGCTACCTATGATGGGCAAGGGAAGTAAGGGAGAAGTGACAGCTGGGCCAGCACACTCCGCGCTGTGGTTCAGCAGGGGTTTATATGTTCATGGAGGGTGAAGTCTAAGGTGCTGGGACATCTGTGCCTATAGGCTCCTGTGATGTAAATCGACGGATGCATACACATTTGTGATGTCACATGGAGCGCCATAGATATCTGTTGATGCTTTGTGGTTGCTTGAGACTCAATGTTCAAAATAGACCTAGCTAATACAGGACTGTACCCCACTAAATATGCACACCATGAACTAAATGTTAAAGATAATCTGTAAGAAAAATGACACCCCAACCCCCCTCTGGATTCCTAATGATTCCCCCAATGACGACGCCCCCCCCCCCCCCCCCCCCCCATCCTCCTAAACCTCAGGGATCCAGCGATGGCTCCCCCAAAACCACAGCCAACAAGGATGCCGGCTGTGGCACAGGCGCAGTAGGACCTGCAATATTTACCTGGCGCAGGGGCAGGCGCAGTAGCAGCTCCCGCTCGGGCTCCGGCAGAAATAGCAGAGCCCGATTGGGTCCTCACTACTGCGCAGCAGAGCGAACCTGATTGGGCTCTCCGCTTGGGTTCCGCCAGAGCCCAAGTGGAGAGCTGCTACTGCTCCCTGCCCTGGAGCGGGGAATGTAAATAATTATCTCCCCAGTATTCGGAACTTCCAGCGCTGGATAGCTGAGGCTTAGGAAGACGTGGAAAGCCTCATTAGAGTCCAGAGCATTCTCCCTCCCGAGGGGGGTTCTTTACAGATTTCTTTAAAATACAGTCATTGAATGTATATTAATCTTGGGGGATATGTGGAACCTAATATTTAAAGACAGTAGAGCCCCCAAACCGCCTAAAGGGGCCCATACACCTAACGATTTTCCCGCCGATAATACCAGACGTTTCGATCACAGTGATCGAAATGGCTGTGAAATCGCCGCGCACACCCCTGACAGAACGATCAGTTTCCGTCCGAAATCGATCGTTCCCGTCGACCCATCCGTGCGGAAGATTTTTCTCGGTCGCAGGCGGGTCGGGAGTGCGTCGTCAGCGGCATTCAAATGCCCGACGACCGACGCAATACAGCGGGTATACATTACCTGTTCCGGCCGGCGCGAATCCCCGCTGTCACTGCTGTCTTCTTCTCCGCTCTGGTCTGGTCTTCAGCATGCTTCACTTCTTCCTGCCCGGCAGGAAGTTTAAACAGTAGAGGGGCGCTCTACTGTTTAAACTTCCTGCCGGGCAGGAAGAAGTGAAGTATGCCGGAGACCAGACCAGAGCGGAGAAGACAGCAGTGACACCGGGGATTCGTGCCGGCGGAGCAGGCAATGTATGGGGGGGGGGGGGGGGGAGTGGCGGCAGCACCACCACCACAGATTGTGAACGGTTTCAGGCTGAAATCAGTTCACAATCTGTTTTGCAGAAAAGGTGGCCGTACGATCCCTCACTGATCAGATTCAAGAGGGATCTATCTGTTGGTCGAATCTGATGGCAAATCGACCAGTGTATGGCCACCTTAAGAAATTGGCCTTCTGTGAATACTGCCCGCGATTTGTGCTGGTTGGTTGAGACTGCACAAATGTTCACTTATAGCTGAGTGGTGCATTGTGGGGTAACCACAAATGTTTCACTTATAGCTGAATTATTGCAAATTTCCTTCTGTTTTAAGAGGCAAGTTTCAACAAGCATTATTTGTACTTGTATTGCTGTTTTAGGGTCAATTCACACGAGAAGCGCTTTTCTGAGCGTTTTGCGATTAATAAGCGTTTCTTAAAATCGCTCCCAATCACTTTCATTAAAATCGTGAAAAAAACACAGCGATTTCGCGAGCGTGTATGCGAAAATCGCAGCGATTTTTACCGAGATTTTAATGAAAGTGAATGAAAGTGATTTTAAAAAAAATCAATCGCAAAACACTCAGAAAAGCGCTCCTAGAGTGAATGGGCCCTAAGGGTCCTTTTCCACTACACAGCTGAATCACAAAATAGCAAATCGTTAGTGATTTTAAATCGCTAGGGTTGCTACTTTATCATAGAAATCATGAGAAGTATTTTCCACTATAGTGATTCTATTTGCAAATAGCAATCACTTTCTAAAGGGATTGATAATACAATGCAAATGAAAAATCGCAATCGCATAGCAAAATTAATACAAAATCGCAATCGCTGGCGTTTGTGATTATGATTGCTGGTCCACTTGTGGCGATTACGATGCTGAATCACAAAATTGCAAATCGCTAGGGTTTGCTAAATAACATAGGAATCGCGGTCATTTCTACTACCGCGATTCAATGTTTGCTAAAGCGCGATCGCGGCTCGGAGAGATTTTGCTATGCAGTGCATTGCATAGCAAAAACGCAAAAATTAGCAACTTGCTGAATCACAATCGCTAACGTTTAGCGTAAATGCTAGAGATTGCAAGTGGAAAAGGGCCCTAAAGAAGGCAAACCACAACAAGGCGATTTGGAAATACTCACAAACAATTCCTACTATTTCCTGAAGATGGCAGCAAAGTTCTTTTTCAAACAAAAGGCAGAAGAAAATATTTAGATTGTGGAATGTTTATGCGTACTTTATTTTCAAGGAGAAATTGAGTTTTATCTATCCTGTCATCACTGGAGTCAGTGTGTAACTCAGAACCTACAGTGATGAGTCGTATTACTATCTCACACAAACATTGCCAGACTCATATTGTAAACACGGTTTTCTTAAAGTGGACCCATACCTCCCAACTTTTTGAGATAAGAAAGAGGAACACTTAAGCCACGCCCCTGCCACGCCCCTAAATCATGCCCCCGACACACCCCTAGTCTATTACAACATACAGATTTCATAAGAAAAATATGTTATTTTATAATTCAAACCACACTAATCCTTTCTATCCTGGTTCATATACCTTCATATTAACATTTGAAAATAAGAAACATATGTCAATCAGTGGCGTTCCTACCATTGGGCGCAGGGGGGCGTGGCGCCCCGGGTGACTGATACTCAAGGGGGTGTCGCCACGAACCCCCATGGTAGGGGAAGAGCAGCACTAGAAGGAGGGGTAGGGGACAGCGGCAGGGAGGGGGGACAGATCCCCCCTCCCTCACCTGGGGCCCCTCCTTCTGCCTCTCTTCCCCTCTGCCAGCCCGGGACCCCCTAGGTGTTGAACTCTCTGCGGGGACTGCCTCCCGGAGGCAGAACAGGGCTACGGGAAGATGGCTGCCGAAGCCCTGCCACTAGAGACTATTTGTGTCTCCAGTACAGGGTTTCGGGCGCCATCTTCCCGTAGACCTGCATTCTGCCTGTCAGCGTGGGAGATTTACACTGGCTGCAGGAGGATCGCCACTGGAGGATTGTTGGGGAGCTGTGCGTCAGAGGCCGGCCAGGTGAGTGAATTTTTTTTTACAGGTTTTCTGGTGACTGTTGCTCGCACAACGATTATTTTCTGGTGAAATGCTGCCCACTTTACGATTTCTGGTGAAATGCTGCTCTCTTTACGATTAATTTTTGGTGAAATGCTGCCCACTTTACGATTAATTTCTGGTGAAATGCTGCCCACTTTACGATTAATTTCTGGTGAAATGCTGGCCACTTTACGATTAATTTCTGGTGAAATGCTGCCCACTTTACGATTAATTTCTGGTTAAATGCTGCCCACTTTACGATTAATTTCTGGTTAAATGCTGCCCACTTTACGGTTTCTGGTGAAATGCTACTCTCTTTACGATTATTTTATGGTGAAATGCTGCTCTCTTTACGATTAATTTATGGTGAAATGCTGCTCTCTTTACGATTAATTTATGGTGAAATGCTGCCCACTTTATGATTATTTTCTGGTGAAATGCTGCCCACCTTTTGATTTCTGGTGAAATGCTGCCCACTTTACTATACAGGGAGCACCTATACCTGGCATTACCCACCGTGGCGCGCTTAGTATGCCACACTCGCTCCTTTTTTTTTTTGGGGGGGGGGGTGGTGTCTTATAATAACCAGCACCGGGTGTCAAATGCCCTAGGTACGCCACTGGAGTCAATTAAACATTCTTCCAGTAGAAAAACACAGAAATTGACATAGATCTGTACTTCAGTTATGAAAGAGGGACAAATGAGTAAGAAAGAGGGACAGAGGGACTAGTTCCCCAAAGATGGACTTTCCCTCCAAAAGAGGGACACTTGGGCCTGAACTCAGAACTTCCTCTCTTCTCTAAAAGATAAGCAACAGCATAATAACCTTTAAAGAAAAACACTTATTTGTTACCGCTGATACAAATCCTGCAATAAATCTGCAGTGTGTCTACTTCCTGCTTTCATGTAAACAAACATAGGGTTAACATCCTGCGTTTGAAATTAGCTGCTCTGCCGAAGCAGCCAGCTGAAACAGCTGAGGAATCAAATTACATTTGTGATTAGTCACAGGCGAGGGGGAATTAGACAGGCTAAAATCTCTAAATACTATCTTTTATTTGTTTTCCTTCCTGTCCTTTGCAAGAGTTTAGTTCCACTTTAAAGGACATCCGTCACAAATTATTTAAAAAATATAAAGCAGATAATATAGACAGTGACTAAAAGTTATTAAAAAAAAGTGCAATTAAATACAAATAAATAAATAAAGTTTAAGTTGAATTTCATTATAAAATCAATATATTGCAACATTGATCTCTGATGGATGGTCGGCTAAACCAAGTGAAAGGTAAGCTTGAAATTACCTACTTTATCTCCACATAAATGAACAGCTGTTGACCTGTATAGGATGGTACCTCCTTTTATGCTGCAAATTGGCCGATATGTATTTCTGACTGCCGCAAGCTAAATTCAGTCATCTGCAGGAAATCCTTACATAGAGGACTGTGGTCAGGGTCTTAACCTATTCCGGACCGCGTGTAGTAAAACCTGTGCCGCACTTGTGACTGCTCTAGCCTGATGCGGCGTAGAATTTACGCCTCCCCCGTTTTTGCTCCCAACGCGATCGTGAACAGCAGAGAGGGGAGATTAAGCTGTCATATGACAGCTGACATCTCCCCTCAGTGATCAGAAGCCATTGTGCCTGGCTTCTGATCATGTGATCACTATGATTGCCAGCAGATCATAGTGTTCACCATTAGAGCTGCGGCGGTAGGGGGAAAGAAGAGGATCCACTCACCTTCGTGCTGCTCCCCCGGGGATCGGCGCACTCCTCCTCTCTGGCCGGCACTCCCGCTTGCTCTGACGTAAGTGTTGGTTCTTACAGTGCTAGATGCAGTGTACAGCTAGCAAACAAGCTGGCGGACTACAGGTACCTTGCTGTAATTTGTAAATAAGCACACACAGTTCTAATACAACAAATAAATCACTATTGTAAGTTGGTAAAACAGACCCAACAACCTGCTATCGCATAGATTTTTCTCCCTGTCTCTAGCTCCTATTACACAAACAATCTATATATATAAAATCAGATGTATGTATGTGTGTATGTGTGTGTGTTTATGTATGTGCTGCGATCACTCGAAAACGGCTTGACCGATTTGAACGAAACTTGGTACACAGATCCCTTACTACCTGGGATGATATGTTCTGGGGGTCTGGCGTCCCCCCTGCACACCTGGGCGGAGCTACAAACAGCAAATCAGATTTCACCCATTCATGTCAATGGAAAAAATGTAAATGGCTGCCATTCTCACAGTAATTAAGCCAGAGTTCCCACACTTGGCACAGGTGGTCACTTGGATACCGAGGTTACAAATCCTGGAAAAGTGGGCGGAGCATAAAACAGCCAATCAAATTTTAGCCATTCATTTTGAATGGGAAAATATAAACTGCAGCCATTGTTAGACTCTTAATCGCAGGGTTCTCAAACTTGGCACATTTGGCCACTGGGTGAATTAGATTAAGATTCAGGAAAGTGGGTGGAGCCTACAATAGCCAATCAAAATTCACCTATTGATTTTTTAAGGGGAATATTGAAACTGCTGCCATTCTTACAATGTTAATAGCAGAGGCTTCAGACTTTCTACAGTTGGTCATTGGGTGACTGGGGTCCAAATTCACTAAAGGGGCGGGGCCACACACAGCCAATCAGATTTCCTTGCTTTATAAACTGCTTCCATTCACACATTTTTGATGCCAGGAACCTGAAAGCTCACAAACTTGGCCACTGAGTGACTGTGTGTCCAGGTTACAAAAAGTGGGCGGAGTCAAAAACACATTTCACTGGGAAAATATAAACTGCAGTCATTCTTACACCGTTAATGGCAGGGTTCTCTAACTTTGCACAGTTGGTCACTGGGTGACTGGGATTAATATTCAGGAAAATGGATGGAGCCTACAACAGTCAATCAAAATTCACCTATTGTTTTTTCAAGGGTAATATTTACATTGCTACCATTCTAACACTGTTAATAGCAGATGCCTTAAACCTGGTACAGTTGGTCACTGGGTGACTGGGGTTCAAATTCAGAAAGGGGCGGAGCCACAAACAGCCAATCAGATTTGTTTAATTTCAATGGGAATATACAAATTATTGATACCAAGGACCCCAAAGCTCATAAACTTGATAATTGAATGACTGTATGTCAACTGCAACCATTCTTACACTGTAAATGGCATGGTTCCCAAACTTGACACAGTTGACCACTGATTGATATGATTAATATTTAGAAAGTGAGTAGAGCCTACAACAGCCAATCAAAATTCACGTATTGATTTTTTCAA